>NC_133429.1:13525625-13825625 GCF_011762505.2 Arvicanthis niloticus | reverse complement strand
GTCTGGCTACATGTGATCCTTGTGAAAGAGTCTTGGCCCCCCCAATGGAGTACTGACTCACAGGTTGAGGACCACTGCTGTATTGGGTGTTTATATTGGTTGCATGGTTAATTGGCTGGATGGCTGACTGGCTAGCTGATTTATTCCTTCTTCTTATGGTATTGGGAATCAAGGTCTTACGGATGCTAAGCAAGTGCTCTACCACTGAGTCATATTCTCAACATTGTCTGGTCACTGAAATTAATTCCAAAGACGTGACATTTGGTTGGTTGTTTGCAGAGTCTTGCTACGTTACTCAGACTGCCTTTATCTTCCCAAGGCATGTACCACCACCCTGAGCCCAATTAAGGTTAGTTTATGGCTATTATAGACAACAGCTTATTTTTCATATCCTTTAATTACTGCTGCTGATTAAATTTTTTTAATTCGTTCATTCAAAAACCCATTATTGATCACCTACTATGCACACCCACTGTTCTCACTGTCCCTGTCACTGATGGTGCAGCAATCAAATTAGGGGGAAGAGACAACAAAGGCAAAATTGCCTGCCCCATGGTCCTCAAGTCTCAATACCAACACATGAATATATAAGTATATCGGAGACATAGCAAATAAGAGCTCAATATTGTGACAACAAAAAAGCAAAAGAAACAGAGTGAGCTCTATGTACCATAGTCAGCGAAGCACACAACCTTAAGAGGCCGCTTCACACAGAGAAAGGGGCTTTGACATGTTTCAGAATAGGAAGAGACCAGAGTAGCTGGAGCAGCAAGGCCAAGTGGAAAAGGAGTTCAGAATCTCCAGGCCAGAGCACGTAGGGACTTATGGCCACTGTGGCTTTGACCTTTACTAGAACGGAAAGCCACTTAAAGCTGGTGAACAAAGAAACAACATAATTTGGTAACATTTTAAAATATCAGACTGTGAATGCAGCACGGTGGTAAAATGTTTGCCTACTATGCACGCTGCCCTGGATTCTATCCCCAGAACTGTGAATATAGATGTATAAAAAAAAAGGTCACTCGGCTACTCTGTTAAGAGTCTAGAGGCTGGCTGGGCGGTGGTGGCACATGCCTTTAAACCCAGCACTTGGGAGGCAGAGGCAGGCGGATTTCTGAGTTTAAGGACAGACTGGTCTACAGAGTGAGTTCCAGGACAGCCAGGGTTACACAGAGAAACCCTGTCTGGCTTGAAAAACCAAAAAAAAAAAAGAGTCTGGAGTCTGAGCAGTTGAAATCTGTGGCTTAAGTATGAAGAACTAGAATTCAGACACCCAGAACCCAAGTAGATACAGGGTAGACTTGGCAGCACGTCTGTAATTGCATCCTTAGAAAGCAGAAATGGGGGCCACCCTAGTGCAAGATGTCTATAAGACTAGGCATAGGAGTGAGCTTTGAGTGTGACTGAGAGACCCTCCCTCAAGGAATAGGGTGTAAGAGTGATACAAGATGATTCTTGACATGAACCTTTGGCTCCATCCCACACCCCATATATGTGAGCACACACATGCAAAATATGCATATGTATATATGCATAAGTACACACATAAGTTGAAAGATAATGAAGGAGGAAGAACAACAGCCAGGAGAGTATAGTCAATTATGAAAGAGATACTGAGAACTCTGAAGTGTGTCGGTGGGGGAAGGTTTGCATTATGAATCTAGACACGCTACAAGGTAGAAGGCTTACATCCTTATTCCACTTGTGCCACAGATTACCACAAGCCAGATTTCTACCCTCTTCAGCCAGAAAACCATGTAACAATCTGATATGACCCAGAGAAGTTTCTCTTGGGTTTTCTGGGTATAACAACTACCTGTCTTTCTTCATAATACTCATTTCATTCTTTTGGTTTTCCTTATTTAACAGCACTGGCTTGAATATCTAAAGTAACAGAGGGATGATTTTGTCCTGTTAATGAACTGAACGGTCCTCCTGGTGAGGTTTTATCATTAGTTGTAACACTTACTGCTGGATACTCATAAGTAGCTCTTAGAATACTAAGAACCCTCCGCAAAAGATAAAGAGGCAGAATAACACAAGGCATAAAAGCTCACATTCAACTGCCAACATCAAATACTGATTCTACCTGCCTTACCAGACAACATTTTCCTATATAAATAATTTACACTGTCCTAGGAATTGGCCACTTCAATTTTTCTAATCTATGTTAAAACTATTTTCTACACTTAGAGTTCTATCACTATTATAATATCTGGTGCTCTGTATCTGTTTTTCTCCTTTGTTAGCCTATGTGAGTCTATTTTACTGACCTATTTAGAAATTTGGTTAGCTTTATTTTTTATCAAATATATGTGAGACGTGATCTTTATTCATTTGAGCATTTACTTCTTAATTTATTTTCTATTCTAATCTAAAAGGATTCAAAGAGGCAACTATTGTGTTTTTCTTTATGTAGCTCTTTTAATTTAACACTTTTCAATTCATTTTATTCTTTCTTGTGTACAGGTAAAAGAATTACAAGCACTGATATTTATACTGTGATTTTATTCATACCTCTTGGGCCTTGACAAGTCATAATATTATTTCCATAATATGTCTCATGGCAGGGATGAAAAAATTCTAGAGAGAAAGACATTTTTGCCCTCTGGCTATAGTGAGACAATGGACCCAAGAAACTAGAATTTCCTCCTTGGAAATATCATTCTGGGAGAAAGAAAGGGCTGAAGCATGTGGGTTCCTAGGAGGAGCCTGCTTCCCAGGAAGAGCTTTACCCAGTTCTGACAGCTTGCCCAATAGCCTTGCAGGAGAGACTGGATCCCAGACATGATGGGTCTCTGATGGATGAGACCATGCCTTAATTATGCATTCCCCTTTACCCTATTTAAACAAAAACTTGCAGATTTTGGAGGAGTCCTTGAACTACTTTATTCATTGCTCTTCACAATATGACTACAATCAATGAATAACTACATTCCCTTGGCTTTTCACGTACTTCTCCACTGGGCCTGCTAGCAACAGGTGCCAAGTCTATGGGTTGCCATGGCCTGGCTTTGACCCTAACAACTCCTGTAACTCCTGTAATATATAATCTGCAATCCCATTTTTATTTCCTTTCATGCTAAAATTTTAGAGTTTTTAAAATATTTAAGCAATATGATTTACCATGTCCTAATAGTTCTAGTTTAACAATATAGTCAGGACGATCAACTTTAAATTTTTTAATTTTCATTGAGAATAAGTATACAGAACATATTTGTGGCATATAGAAAGCTTTTTTGCTTGACCAAATTTTATTCATCCTCCTCAATCTTCTAATGAGCCCATCTCAATGTTTCCTTAGAAAGTCCAGTTTGGGGAACACAACATTATAAATCAATTTAACAGACCTAGTGATGCAGAATTATTAAGGGCTGATTACTCTGTCTTGGCAGATATAATCAGTCAACTATTCTGCAAGTGTGTCCTTTTCTGGACAGTAATTTGTCTGTAGATGGAAAGAGGCAATTGTTGTCTAGTGGCTGTCTCACCACAACTGGAGTAATTCCAAAGATGCTCAATTTCTTCCTAGAATCCACGACAGGAAGCTGTCAGGACCAGACAGGTCTCTAATCAAAATGAACATTAATACAGAAATGTTTGTAATGTCAGTTCTGTGGACTTCTGATGTTTTGAAAAACAACTATCCATGTAAGGTAATCTGGACTGTTGTCTGTTAACTCCTCTCAGCTATTTCTAAATAAAATATAGAAAACACCCTAACAATAAAGTCAATGTCATGAATTTGCTATAGGCCCTTAACTCACAGGCTAAACATCTCAAATCAGTTGAAAAAGTTAAAGAAGGACTGGGTCTAAGCCTTGTATTTTTAAATGTATTATACAGGCAAAATGCCTATGAGAGTAACAATATTCATCTCACTTTTATATCAATAAGAAGCTTCAGAAGGCTGAAGATCGGATGCTCCAATGTTTTGTAGTATGGGGACTGTCCAGGTGTTCAGCAGTCTCTATAAATTGGCTGTTTTAGAAGCTATGCTTTGTGTTTCCCATAATTTCAGTTAACTCAGTCATTCTGGATTTCTGACAAGGTTGAAAACTTATAGTCTCATAGCCAATCCTGGCTATTTACTTTGAGAGAAAAGATTTGAGAGGTTGGTTTTCAGCTGACACTCATTCTAAAGCCAAGGAAAAAACCAGGTTCAGAACTAAGTCTTTTAGTTAGGAGAGATGACAGAGGTTCTGTTTAGTCAACAAAATGATGGACTGGGTATTAGGTCTATCTTGTACCTCACTGATACAAATTGGTATAGCTATGCTCTAATTGTATTTTAAGAGAAAAGTTTTATTTTAACAGGAAGGGGACTAATGTAGGAGGAGCTAAGGTGGGAGGACTAAGGAGAGGAAGAGGAGAAGTAAGGAGAGGAGGAGGAGAAGGAGAGGAGGAGCTAGGTGATGAGAAAGAGATGAGGGGGGAAACATGGAGGCAGATGTCCACATGTCTCCGCTAGTCAAAGATAGTTGATATATCTAGGTTGGGTATTGGGTTACAGTTCTGATTGATATTGAGCATTACCAAACTTATAAAACCTTTGGTTAACATTTAAAAAATTGTATAAAAGCAAAAAGGAGAAGGGGGCATGTGATAGGGGTTTTCTAGGGAGGGGAAATGAGGAAAGGGGATGGCATCTGAAATGTAAATAAAATATCCAATTTTTAAAAATATTAAAAAAAATCAGTTTAACAAAAATCCCCACTCAATATCTCATCATTCTCAATTACTGATTAGGTTCTACTCTTCTTCTACCCCCCAAGTGATAGCTGATAACTGTGGTCCGTCTTCAACTAGAAACTTGTTAGGACCACCTGGCAAAATTTTTACCTCATCCTTGATACTTCCTCAATAACATCTTTCATACACTGTCCTATACCATGCTTCATGACTACAAATTAATAATTATCCATTCTGTATTTAATAGGTGAAGCCAACCTCTCTCCTCCATGACAAGACCTCACTGCAACTGTAGAACCTTGAAAGACAGCATGGTTTCTGGTTGAGTATAGGCTAGAAGCCCCCAGAAACCCCCAGGTGATCCTGAGGGGCTCCAGGAGGGACCACAGGTGACCCTAAAGGATGGCCCGTGTCATTTGCAGAAGCCCTGGAGACTGACAGAAGTGTGTCCCACCCACCCCAGTACCAGCAATGTCATTAGCTCTGAAAAAATACAAAAGGTCTAAAAGTGTGCCATTGCCAAGTTTCAGGGAATGCAACTTTTGTGGAACATTCCTCTGCTCCCCTTCCCATGTAAGTTACAACTGTCTTGATAAGACTGAAGATACTCTAGAAACACCTGGACGCCTTCCTTTGGCTATAAGAGTACTGAGACAAGGGATCCCTAAGACTGAAATTTCTCTAAGTCTCGGGCTGGAAAAGGAAAAGACTGTGGCCCTGGTGCCAGGTGAAAAGGGAGACTTTCACCCAGAACTTATTTCAAACAGCTGTGACAATTTTTCAGATTCCCATTGTCAGTTGAAAACCCCACAGCTCTCATCTGAAAGGAATTGGGAACAGTTTACTCGGGAGTGACCCTGGCCTGAGCATACAGATTTAGGTTACCCCAAATTCCAGATTCCAGCATAAATACAATTTTAAGAAGTTTGTATAGGTTTACAGGACACAGAGAGAAGACTCTCTTGTGATTTATGAAAATAAGACAAGCTTAAACTGCATTGGTGTGCAGCTACTGAGGGGTTACCTACTCTATAGGCCCAAGGTGATGCTGTCTGATGGCATTCTTAGCTTTTAGATTGGTGGAAGCTATCTTAAGTCAATATATTCTAAAAGGTTTTCAATCTATTATCCAAAGATGTCAGTTCCAATACAGAGTAGAAGAAGGAATGGTTGTTCTGGAAGGTTAAAACTAGCTGGAAATGAGACAATCAGCCACTGAACGGGTAAGATTCCAATCTCGCCACAGTCCTGAAACTCCAATCAGTCTCCGTGGATACAGATTCCTTCCTGAAGTTTTTCATCCAAAGCCTCTTTTGGGGAGCATTTGTTCACAGTGTGAAGAGCAGATCAGAAACACCGACAAACAAGGATGTGTCCTCGATGGGTGGGACCTACACGGATGTGTCCACGATGGGTGGGACCAGACAATGACTAGGGAGTAAAGTTACGCTTACCTCTTGTACTCTATTTAAGCTAAAACTTCATATCAGGACCCAGAAGATGAACTTGGGGAGAGTCACTGTGACAAGCATCATTAAAGGTCCATTGGGGGGGGGGGGACTTCCGGCCAAGAGGATGAGGTCTCTGGCCTTGGAGGGAATGCTGGGAGAACATGGTGGTCAATGCCCACTTTGATATGTTAAATCCACACCACAGGATTTGTCCCAGGTTTGAAACTTAACACCCCAGTATCAACTGACCTCTTTTTCTGTTACTCTTTCCACCTTGGGGGGTGGAGAAGGAGGGTTAGGCAAAAGTCCTGCTTTTCCGTAATACTTGTTAATTTGCTTACTGAGGATGGGTGAGCAATATTGGTATGTGAACTAAACACCTCCCTGGCTTTGATCCTAATATCTCAGGCAACACAGGGATTTTAAAACCACTCAGTGGGTTTTCTTTTCAAAGAAAACCAAAGGGGGGTAGGGAGCAGTGTCTAAGTTGTATTAAGGAATGTTTTGATATTCTCCTTAGTTAGGCTACCCCACAACCTCTGAAGTTGAGACTAAGTAGAAATGTAGGGAGAAATATAAAGAAACTAAAGGGACAAACTGCTCTTGGTCAGAAAATGTGGTTTCCAAAAAAAAAAAAAAAAAAAAATGTATGCAGTACGGATATTACTCAGTCCCAAGGGAGGCTGAATTGGGGCAGCAAATGGAAGAGATTGAGAGCCACGGGCTAGCCATCCATCAGTACAGCAGGAGGTAAACAAGCAAAGGAAGCAAACAGCCCAAGGCTGCCTTCTGGGTTGGCAGCATCTATCAGTGGGAGGTTATTGACAACTCTGCTTCCGAGCAGGGACAAGGAGAAAGGGGTCAACATCCCTGCCCTGGGCAGTCTGTTGAAGAAGATGTCCTTTTCCCCTCTGGATCTTCTTCCCACGGAGAGGCAGGGAGGAGGGTAGGGGCAGGGATGACAGGAGCTTGAAGAGAGAGAGGCAGGGAGTATATTATGGTGCAAAGGAGAAGATGGTGGAAGTGGAAAAGCTTTGTTTCCTACCAGAAAAAGCTGTTGAGACAAAGAGAGAAAACTTTACATGAAACTTGAAGATGACATTTTCAAACAGGTCTGAAATATTTAAACTAAAATACTTCAAGTTACCTACTGGAAAACCCCACCTCTAAACCCATCTTCAGTAACCTAGACAACAGCAATGTCATCATCAGCCGCCAAAATGAGACACATTTCCTATTGCCATATTCTCTCTATGTGCACAGGCTATACCTCTTTATAAAAAGCCAGTGCATTCTCTTACACACACACACACACACACACACACACACACACACACACACGATATGCACTAAACCTCTTGTGTGAGATTTGTTGCATGGAGTCTCTTTGCAGCATACCTTGGCTCTAACCCACCCAGGTACTTCTGCCAATATTGGGGCTGAGACTTGGTAGGATATCTTGGTGCCTGCATGCTCCCCTCTCTCCTGGGTCTAAGCCACACCAGGGTCCTATCCCTTGTCCCCAGTCCACTTGTAACAGACTTAATTCCCAGCTCACTGACAGCTGGGCACCCATCCAACACTTGCAACTGGTAAGTTCTCCCTTTGGTCAGTGTAAATGCTTCCCTGAATCTGAGGGAGGTGACCAGTGAGCGTCCGGCACCCCTCTAGTATTCTTGAGGTAGAGGCACCCCCAGCTACAATCTTTAAGACTACAGTTGACCCTCCTCAGTGACCTCTACCACTGACCATTTCCCTTTGATGAGGCGTCATTTTTGAGCATGGTTTTCATCATTTTCTTGTGGTTTCATTTAAAAGTCCTGGTACCAGGCACTGTGTCTTCTTGAGCTTTTAGCCCTGGTCTAGAACTGTGAGGTGATGATCCACTTGTATAGGGAGCAAACAGAAGGCAGCTATTATCCTTGCAGCCATCTTGAGCCATATATCCTGACAAGAGACTTGTTTACAATAGCCTACAACAGCTGAGCACACTCTGATAACATCTTGTTTTAAGATACCCAGGACTTTCCCTTGGGTGTGTGAGACTTAAAGGTGTGATTTAGAGATAAGACCTAAGGGCGGGCATGACTTAAAGGTGTGACTTAAAGATGTGGCTTAGAAGTGAGACATATAAAAGTCGAGAGGCAGACAGAAGAAATTATTAGACACTTGACACTTGGAAGAAGTAACTTGGAACTGGGAAAGAGACTAGCAACTTAGAATTAGGATTAGGACTTGAGACTTGGTGCCAAAGCTCAGGACCTGAGACTTGGTACTAGGAACTAGGGACTTGGAGAGAAGAAAAGAGACTGAAGAATAAACGGGATTGAATCACACTCTGTCTGGTCTCCATTCCTCGAGTCCGTCCTCACTCTCTCTCTTGCTGAACTCCAACCCGTGGACTGAAGCAGCTTGGGGAAGTGCAGGCTCTAACAATTTAGCCCCCAAGGCTTCTGGCAGTGCGGGTTTCAACATTGACAGAGCGGTCCCAGACATTTTGGCCCCCAAACGTGGGGCAGAGTGACTCTCAACAAACTTGTGCCTTCTTTATTCAGTCCACCTAAGTCCTTGCTATGCCTCAGACTTCAGGCCTTGGAGTTCTCCCCGCACCCCACACCCCTGCAACCTCACCTATAAGAACTACATCATCATCATCTGTACCTCCAGGTTTGCCTTTGGGGTGCTTCTTAAAGGACTTCTGACCTCTGTACCTAGTACCCAACTTAAAGGCCTCTAAATTTACCCACATTTGCAGTTAAATCTGGCCTCAATGCCCCTTAGATAATCAATCAAAATGGCTGCACAGTGGCTGCCTAGATGCCAATGTTATTGGGGATCTCTATAGCTACTGCCAGTGATTGGGGAAATGGAGGGAGATTCCCTATGACCAAGCCTTCCCTCTGTTCTTCCTGTTTCTCCATTCAGCTCCTTCTAGCTATGAAGTCTGAACAAGAGGCAACTTCTATTACTCTTAATCCTGCTAACAAGCCCTGCCCCCTGCCTCACCAGCCTGATCCCACAGCTCCTTCTCCTCCTCCCACTCCTTTGGTCTCCTCTTCTTCCTCTCCAGGCCACTCTAGCCATCCCACCCTGGCAGCCACTTTCACCCCCATCTTCAATCCCCCTGCTATCATGGTAGGACCCCCTCTAACTCCTCCCACCCAGCCTAACCTGGCCCCAGTTCTCCCTTTGTAGGAAGCTACTGGGGTAGACAGCCTGGTCAAGGTACATTTCCCCCTTTTCGTTAAATGAACTCACTCAAACACACACACAGAAAATAGAATCTTAGGCCTCTAACTCCTCTACTCGCATAAAGAATTCCAATATATCACCCAATCCTACAGTCTCACCTTCCCTGACATTTATATGATTCTAACAATCTACTTCCCAAAAAGCACAGGAATGTTTGGGAGTACATGCAGATGATATCCACCAAACAAACGCACCATACCCAGCTGAGGCTGAGTTGGTCCCCAACCAGGATCCCCAGTGGGACTCCAATACTATAGGGACTATTCTTGCTAGAGATCAGTTTATAACTTGCCTCCTGGCCAGTCTCTGCAAGGTTGCCCTTAGTAAGCTATGAAAAACTCTAAGAGGTCATTCAGGACAAGCATGAAAACCCATCTCAATTCCTAGAACACCTCACAAAGGATGTCTTACCAGTATAGACCCCCCCAAACCCAGAGGGTACACAACTCCTCACGATCCATTTCTTTTCCTAGTTTCCCCTACATTAAAGACAAACTTAAGTACTTGGAGAGAGGTACCCCCTAACTCCACAGCAGAAATCCTGGTGCAGGCCTGTATGGTGTGCCATGGGAGAGATGATCAGTCCCCAGGCAAAAATGTCAAATGCTGGCCAAGACCTTTCAGCCAGTTTCAACAACTTCTTGGGCTCCTTTGGGTCCTAAGGCTCAAGGACCACTGGGTCCCTGCTTCACATGTGATCGGGGCAGGGAGGATATCACTGGGACAGGGTCTGCCATAACCTCCACAAGCCTGCCCTGCCATATTCAAAGTGCCATCAAAAAGGACATTGGGCTGTTTACTGTCCCCATGTCCCTCACAGCATGGGGACATCAGCTCAC
Source organism: Arvicanthis niloticus (assembly GCF_011762505.2). Classification (NCBI taxonomy): domain Eukaryota; kingdom Metazoa; phylum Chordata; class Mammalia; order Rodentia; family Muridae; genus Arvicanthis; species Arvicanthis niloticus. The sequence continues at coordinate 13,815,391 of NC_133429.1, read as the reverse complement.
ACCTCCACCAGACCTCATAGGCCTGACCATGGGTGACTAAATGGATCTAGGCTCCCTTGGCCCAACCATTGTCATCTCTGACAGGGAGCCCTGCATAGTCATTATGGTATTAGTGTGACCTATGTACTTCCTCCTGGACACCAGGACCACTTACTCAGTCCTGACAGAGTTTTAGGGATTCACCTCTCTTCATTTCCCTATTTTCAGAGTAGGGGGCAATATTGCCAACCTCATCAGACCCCACCACTTAATTGCATTTTCAGGGGTGTTCTTCTCACCCATTCTTTTCTGGTGGTGTCAATCTGTCCCATACCCTTATTGGGAAGGGATCTTCAAGCCAAAGTGGGAGCCTCTATTTCCTTTGACCCCTCCCCCAATTCACCTGACCCCAAGCTCACCAGCAGCCCCTCTTCTTCTTTCTTCTCTTCCTCCTCCTCCTCCTCCTCCTCCTCCTCCCCCACTTCCTCCTCCTTTCTCCTAGCCACACAACATACTGATTCCAACACCAAATTCCCTTTTCAGTCTCCCATGTGGACCCTCAAGTGTGGGATTCCCAAACCCCCTCCGTTGCCAAAGACCCCTGTGTCCATCCAATTATAGGACCCTACCCAATACATCACCCAACCACAGTAGCCACTCTGGTGCCAGAGTCTCGGGGATCTTCAGCTTATCATCTCTGGCCTCCTAAGAAAAATCAACTTCACTCCACATCTCCCTCCCTTTTCATCTTTACACGTCAGCTAAAAAGCCCAGTGGGACCTACTGCCTAGTTTAAGAGATCGTATTAATCAGTTCTGCAGTGGTTCTCCTCTCCCATCATAGCTAAGGGACTTAGCTTTTCCACTATCCCCTCAGGGACCTCCCATTTCTTAGTCCTGAACCTCAAAGAAGCCTCATTCTCTATTCCCCTCATCACCCAGTCACACAACATTTTTGCTTTCACCTGGACTGCCCTATCCCAAGGGTTCTAGGACAGCCCACATCTGTTGGTCAGGCCCTGACCTTGGATCCACTCTCTTTATCTCTCCTTGAATCTAAACTTAGACAATATGTAGGTGACCTTCTTCTCTTCAGTTCATCCCTACAAATTGGCCAAACTGACACCTCTGCTCTTCTAATTTCTTGTCCAGCCAAGGCTATATAGTCATACCATCTACAGTCCAAATGCCCACACCTCAGGTCACCTATTTGGGATTAATCATTACCCCATCATACAAACCTTGGATAGAAAATACCTAATCCAGTCCCTCACAGTCCTTTCTACCAAAGAGTACATTTTATCAACCTTAGGAATAGCTGGCTTCTTACATTCCTGGCTCCCCTCCCATCTGCCCACAGTTAATAGAATTGTCTACAGCTGTTCCCCAGGCCAACAATCCCATAATCTCTAAAGAAAATAACTGAGCCAATGAAGCAACTAGAGCTGTGGCCCTTAGAGGCCCAGACCCATCTCACCCACTGCAGGACATGCTTGTGTTACAACCCACATCTCCTCCCCTAAATAATACAGACCTGTCCTTTCATCTCCTGCTTGAGACTCTGACATCACCCTACTGGCTCCTCAATGTTACCCAGCCTGGCTGCTTTGGGGATAGTTGACTGTGTATTTTTCCATGTACTAGCTCACAAATGCCATTTACAATTTCTCACATAACCTTGTCAACTAACCTTACCTCACCATTCACCACCTGTCACAGCTCCTCTTGGGCATGGCAAACTGCTGTAAGACATCCAGGACACATTTTGTAGGGGTGTTAAATTCCTTAGACTGCAATACAACCTTAACCCTTGACCCTTCCACCTCAAGACCCAGTGGCCTACCATCCATAACACCTCGATTCTTTGTGGTACTCAAACCTACCATTGCCCACCTTTCAGTTGGTCAGGGGTTTGCACACTAGTAATTCTCTCCCCCAAGTTTGGAGTGATACATGGCAAAGAGCCCCTCCAGATTCTGGTTATGGATTCAAGAACTGCTCAACATAATGAATTGGTTGTTAAAATATTGACCCTTCTAGCTGTTGTGGGAATAACTGCAGGCATTGCCACCAGGAGAGTGGGACTGGACACCTCCCTGTCCTTGTATCACCAGTTTTTTTTTTTTTCCAGTTCATCAGGGACCTCAAACAGGTGGTCCAAACCATACTCATCTTTTAAGGAAAAATGAACTCCTTGGCAGCAGCAGTACTCTAAAAACCAACAGGGACTATACCTTACAACTGAAGAAGGTGACCTTTGCCTCTTCCTCCAAGAAGAATGCTGTTTCTGTGTCAAACAATCAAGTATAATTAAAAACAAAATACGACAATTCCCAACAGACTTCCAAAAATGTAAGGGACAACTTGATGTCTCCAGCCCCTGGGCCTTTGAGATCCTCATATGGAGGTGGATACAGCCCCCCCCCTCCAACCCATCTCCTGCTTTTTCTGCTTTTACTAATCATGTCCTGCTTTATCAGTTTCTTCTCTCTGTTTCTCCAATGACAAATTCAAAAAAATCTCTAATCAAACAATTAATCAGTTACTGTTACAGGACTACCACAGAGTCAGAGACTCATGACAACCAAGTGTGCCCAGATGGTGAGGATTAACAGTGCTCCAAGATGTCAATTCCAGCAGACAGCAGGAAGTAGTCTAAAGAAAATGGTGCCCCTATCTCTGACTCACCAGTCATACTGAAATATTTCCTCACCTTTTATAATAAATTAGAAGGAAGAATTTGAAAGACCCTAACCCTAAGGCCACCTTTGGTAACCTAACAACAGCACCCACATCATGATCAGCCACAAAGATGAAACACATTTCCACTGTCATTGCAAGTGGTATATTTTACCTGTGCACATATAAAAAGCCAGTGACTTCTCTCCCAACTTCTTTTGCCTTCTACCCTCACACAAAGGCAACCTTAGTATATGCCCCACCCCCAATAAACTTCTCCTGTGAGACCTGTTGCATGGTGTGAGCTCTTTGCAGCATACCTTGGATCTGATCCACACAGGTCACTTGTATCTATTACGATATTCCTTTTATCTATATCTAAATCAAAAATAGAGGTGAGGAAATATAGGTGGTCAGACTAAAAGAGAACCAGCCATGTACTTTTCCCAGGAAATAGCCACATCCATATTAAGGTCTCCATAAGCCTAACTGATTAGTGAGAACTTTGTGACCGAGGATGGCTGGAGTGATACAAATCTAGAATTGAATTATCTCGGGCTATTATTAACAGCTAGTAACCAGTCACTGTATCTTATTTAACATTTTTGTGACTATCAGGTAAAGTCTTTTAGGGTCTATTAACTTTAAAGACCATTAGCTTCCCCCAACCCTAAAACAAAAAATGTCATTCAATACCATCTTGGACCTACAGAAGTGATGTCTCCGCTTTGCTGAAATACCACTAACTGATGTTTCCAACAATGTTTTTAAAATGACTACTTGCTTTATGGCTTTGTTGTGTTCTATAACTAACTATAAAAACTTCATGAAACCATTTTCACATTGAGGCATAGTATTTAGGGGTGTCCTGCTCCCAAGTCATGTCATTTGTATTTGGCTCTTATTTCCTTTGAGATTAGAACTGGGTTTTACATTGACAATGGCTCCTTGATATATGGCAAAGATGACACGGAAGTACACAGAATCAAGAATACTTTTTTATTAATTGATTTGAATCAATCCTGCATCTATCTGAAGAACTGAACTTCAATCTCTCTCTTAAGTCACATAAAAAATACACTAACTATAGAGAAGGAAAAGAAAGGGTGTTGGGATGTGGTACCCACAGAAAGGCAGAAGAGGGCATCAGACCCCTAGAACTAGGGTTACAGATGGTTGTGAGCAATCATGTGAGTGACTAGAATAGAACCAGGTTCTCTGGAAGAGCAGACAGTGCTCTTAACTACTGGCCTATTTCTCCATCCACAGTTGGATGATATTTTTAATCAGTAGACCTATCTACTGATTAATTAAATATCTACTGATATTTTTAATCAGTAGACCTATGATATATACTTTTTTATTTCATTATTCTTTTTGTGTCTTTTCCTCTGCCTTATGAAACAATAAATCTAATTTATCTTAAATAATTGGTTAATTTTGAAAGATTCTCATACGTTATTTGAGTTCCCTCTCATGTATCCTGTAACTTTTATCCTGAATCTCATCATTACTGGAAAGTGCTGTCCACTAGATAAAACCTTTATAATTATGATCTCATTGTCTTAGTTAGGATTATATTGTAGTGAAGAGACACCATGAACACAGGAACTCTTATAAACTCTGATAAAAAACATTTAATTGGGACAACCTTACAGTTCAGAGGTTTGGTCCATTATCTGTAGGGCACTGCGCTGAGAGACAACCAGGTGTCTGGTTGAACGAGCTTCAAACCCTGGAGACCCTTTAAGGGACGGTAGACCGTTTGGCTCTGTTCCTGGCCCCCTGGCTCTCTCAGCTTCCGACCTTTACTGCTTCACAGACCCTCCCTCAGAGAGGTTGAGAGGTCTACGACCATCAGGTCACGTAGGAATGGTGCCCCAGGCTCTCCTCACATGCATATGAGGCATCCCCAAAACCTCAGACTAAGCCAATGAGGTTACCTGCTGCTAAAACCTTCACCCACCCAAAACTGTATATATTGAGCTTAATTGAGAAGTAAAGCGCACACAAGAACCATCCAGGTGTCTGAGAACTTCCTTTCGTAGTCATTGACCCGCCGCAGCCCTTCTCCGCTACCTGGCCGGCGCTTCCCGGCTTAAGAGCTGTAACCCTTTAGAGCCCGCTGGGCTCCCTGCTACCTAGCCTACCTAAAGAGCTTTAACGCTTCAGAGCCTGCTCGGCTCTTCTGCTACCTAGCCGCATTCCCCAGCTAAACAAAGAGCTGTACTGCTTGACAACCCCCTCCCTGGAGCCTGCCTGGAATGCCCGGCTGCCTTTCTGTCAGCTAGTTGGCTCCTTATCAGCCTGGCCCGAGCCTGGACCAGTTCAGCACGGAGTAGCAGGGGCAACACCTGGAGAAGATTGGCCAGCAATGACGGATGCCAGAAGCAGCGGCAGGGGCAGGCAATCTCCCCTCCCCACTCACGCCCTGCCACCAGCCGGGAGACTGCCGTGGGACATCTGCAGGACCAGGGTCCAATAATTATCCTGTTAGGAAGTAGGATGGGACACAGGCAGACACAGTGCCAGAGAGGTACCTGGGAGTTCTACATCTGAACCTGCAGGGAGCAGGAAGAGAATGCCACACTGGGTGTGTTTAAGTATCTGAGACCTCAAAGCCTTCCCCCAGTGATGCACTTCCTCAAACAGGGACACACCCCTAAGAGTGTCACTCCCTATGGGTCTATGGGAGCCATGATTATTCAAATCATCATACTCTAAACCAAATGTTCTTCTTTCTACTAAACAAATTTCTCATGCTTAAAACACACCAACAATCTCATGTTTTTATAAATAAAATACTGCCATTGGTGATTTCATTTTAAAACTATGTGTATAAACTAGGTGCAAGAATCTTCTAATCTTAAACTGAAAGGTCCCAAATATGTTAAGTGGGTCAATAGCCAGAATCAACCTTGTATGGAGACTAAACGTGTTTGATTGCTCTTTTTGAATGAACATCATGTTAACTTTAAGTTTTAAAATTTTGTTTTATTTACTTTCGACAATGACAGAAGTAGAAACTTTCCATCATAGGTCATTATATTCTAAATCAGCCACAGATTTTTGTATCAGTTCAACTTCCCCTAAAGAATAAATGATGAGAATCTGTAAAATAGCAAAATAAATAAATAAAGTGAAGCTTGTTGAGAGAAACCTATAGTCTACTGAAAAGAGCGTTAAAGTGGACATCAGCCCACTCAAAAGAGGATGTCTTCCCATAGAATCCCTTTTAGAAGGCATCCAGTCTGCTAGTCCATAAGAACCATTCTGAGGCTGAACAGATGGTAGACAGAATCATGCATGTTTCTTTCAGAGGTCCCAGTTTCAGACCTAGCACCCATGTTGGGTATCTTAGAACCGCCACTAACTCTAGTTTCAAAGGAACCTAACACCTTTGGTCTTGACAAGCATCTGCACTCATGTGTATATTCCCACAATACACATAATTTAAAAAAAACTTTTAAAGACATTTTTCAGAGCTGGACAGTTGTGGTGCATGCCTCTAATCCCAGCACTGGGGGCAGAAGCAGGTGGATCTTCTTTTCCACAGAGAAATTTGTCTCATGGGTGGAGTTTGTTAATTTTAAAGATTTTTAAAGTCAACCTTGGCTATAGTAAGTCTAAGATCAAGCTAGACTACATGAGACCCTGTCTCTAAAAACATTAACAAAAAATGTGGGGGTCATTTAACTTAAAACAAAACCAAAAAAACCTTAAGTCAGGTGTAGTAGTGCATGCCTTTAATCCCAGCACTTGGGAGACAAAGGCATGCAGATTTGTGTGAGTTTGAGGCCAGCTTGATCTACAGAGGTAAGAAAGTTCTAGGACAGCTAGAGCTACATAGTAAGATTCTGTCTGGAAAACAAAACAAAACAAACTAAACTAAATCAAACCCAACTCAACCCAACCCACCTCCCCCAAATAAAAAGAAAAACAAAAGAATTCCTTTTAGAATTACTATAAAACTACACCTTTACCCGAAATCCAGGATCTGCACTCCACACCACAGGCTAGAGTTCTGCCTGCCTCCCTGGAGGCCTGCTGCCACATGGGACAGCCAGGCAAAATATCCATGCCCCAATACCCTACTTGTTGGGCCCTCAGCAAGCCCAGCAGCCATGAGATTTGTCTTGTGCCCACTGCACTCCATCTTCCAGTCCATACCTTGACTTGCAGCCCTGTATGTGCACTGAACAGCAGTGCTTACTTCCCTGGAGACCTACTGCTATCTGAAACAACCAGTTCTGCCTGCATCTCTGGAGACCTGCTAACACCCAAGACAACCAGAAGTCTGCTGCTATCAGGGAATACCAACCCTAACTATAATTCCACAGGCCTGCTACCACAAGGGACTACCAGGACAGCCAACATCAGAGATAACCAGAAGACTACAGGTCAGCACAAGAACACAGTCAACAAAAGCCAAGGCAATATGGCAGCATCAAAACCCAAGTCTCCTATTACAGCAAGTCCTGGATATCCTAACACACCTAAAGAGTAAGACAATGACCATAAATCTCACCATATAAAGATGATAGAAACCTTTAAAGAGGAAATAAATAAATCCCTAAAGAAGAACAGGAAAATACAATCAAACAGGTGAGAAATGAATAAAACTGTTCAAGACCTGAACATGGAAATAGAAGCAATAAAACACAGATGGAGGCAACCCAGGAGATTAAAAACAAAAGAAAGAAAGAAAGAAAAAAAACAACCATAGGAAAGAATAGGAACTACAGATACAAGCATCACCAACAAAATACAAAAGATGAAAGAGAGAATCTCAGATGTAAAAGACACAATAAAAGAAATTGATTCATTGCTCAAAGAAAATGGCAAATTTAAAAAGTTGCTGACACAGAACATCCAGGAAATTTGGGACACTATGAAAAGACTAAACATAAGAATAACAGAAATAGAAGAAAGAAAGGATGCTCAACTCAAAGGCCCAGAAAATATCATCAACAAAATCATAGAAGAAAATTTGCCTAACCTAAAGAAAGAGATGGTTAGAAATGTACAAGAAGCTTACAGAACATCAAATAGACTAGACCACAAAAGAAAATCCTCTCAGCATATAATAATCAAAACAATAAATGTACAGAACAAAGAAAAATATTAAAATCTGCAAGGGGAAAGGCCAAGTAACAGATAAAGGCAGCCCTATCAGAATTACACCTGAGTTATCAACAGAGACTCTTGCAGACCCTAGGAGACCACAGGTGTCAGTACAGAATATTATTCCCAGAAAAAATTTCAATTACTATAGATGGAGAAACCAAGATATTCTGTGAAAAAAAATATCTTTCCACTAAATCGGCCCTACAGAAGATACTAGAAGGAAAACTCCAACACAAGGAGGGTAACTGTACCCAGGAAAACACAAGAAATTATAATTTCACACCAGAAAAACCAAAAGAACAGAATCTCTCTGTCTCTCTGTCCCTTTCTGTCTCTATCTCTCTCATACACACACACACACACATACACACACACACATGACACAGACACATACACTAAACCACCAACATCAAAATAACAGGAACTAGCAATCATTGGTCATTAAGATATTTCATCATCAATGGACTCAATTCCCCAATAAAAAGACATAGTATGACAGAGTGGATGCACAAACAGGATCCAAAATTGAGCTGCATACAAGAAACACACCTCAGCAACAAAGATAGATCTTACCTCAGAGTAAAGAGCTGATAAAGGATTTCCAAGCAAAAAGATCTAAGAAAAAAGCTGGAGTAGTCTTTCTAATATCTAATAAAACAGATTTCTCACTAAAAATTAATTCAACCAAGTTTCAAATTTCAAATTTAAAAATTTATAGATGTTAAAGGTCACTTCATATTCATCAAAGGAAAAAAATCCACCAAGATGAGATCTCAATTCTGAACATCTATATCCCCAAATGTAAGGGTACCCACATCATAAAACAAACATCAAACCCCAAATATTAATAGTGGGAAACCTTCACACCCCTTTCTCATCAATGGACTGGTCATCAAAATGAAAACTAAACAGAAAAATAATAAAATTGACAGATATTATGAATCAAATGGACCTAACAGATATCTTCAAAATATTTCGCCCGAACACAAAAGAATTTACTTTCTTCTCAGCACTTCATGGGTCATTCTCCAAGACTGACCATATACTCAGTCACAAACCAAGCTTCAAAAGACACAAGAAGATTGAAATAACCCCTTTCATCTTGTCAGATCATCATGTATTAAAGCTGGTTTTCAACAACAGAAAGCCTACAAACTCATGGAAACTTAATAACTCTCTACTCAATGACTACTAGGTCAAAAAGGAAATGAAGAAAGAAATTAAAGACTTTCTAGATCAATAGTGATAAAAACAAACAAACAAACAAACAAATAAACAAAATTTTAAAAAACCCTGCATGGTATTGGTACAGACACAGATATATTGATCAATGGAATTGAATTGAAGACCCAGAAATAAACCTACACACCTATAAACACTCGATTTTTTACCAAGAAACCAAAACTATACAATAGAGAAATGAAAGCATCTTCAACAAATGGTGCTAGTCTAACTGGATATCTGCATGTATAAGAATACAAATAGACTCATATTTATCACCCTGCAATAAAACTCAAGTCTAAGTGGATCAAAGACTTCAACATAAAACTGGATACAGTAAATCTAATAGAATAGAAAATGGGGAATAACAGCCTTAAACTCATTGGTACAGGAAACAACTTCCTGAACAGAACACTAATGGATAAGGCACTAAGATCAACAATTGATAAATGGTACCTCGTGAAACTGAAAACTTTCTTTGAGGGAAAGGACACTGTCAATAGGATAAAATGACAGCCTACAGACAACCCTCCATCTGACAGAGGGCTAATATCCAAATATATATGAAGAACTCAAGAAGTTAGACACCAACAAATCAAATATCTCAATTAAAAAATATGGGGTACAGAGCTAAACAGAGAATTCCCAACAGAGAACTCTAGAATGGCCAAGAAGCACTTAAAGAATGTTCAAAGTCCTTAGTCATCAGGGAAATGCAAATCAAAACAACTCTGAGATTCCATCTTACACCAGTCAGAATGGCTAAGATAAAAAAACCCTCAAGCAACAGCACTTGCTGACAAAAATGTGGAGCAAGGAGAACACTCCTCCATTGCTGGTGGGACTGCAAACTTGTACGACTGCTCTGGAAATCAATCTGGTGGTTTCTCAGAAAACTAGGAATAGTTCTACCTTAAGACCCAGCTATACCACGCCTGGGCTACCATAGCACAAGGACACTTGCTCCACTCAGCTATTTATAACAATGACATCATCAATTCTGCAAGCACATGGATGAAATTTTAAAATACCATCCAGAGTGAGGTAACCCAGACTCAAAAGGACATGATAGGTATGCACTCATTTATAAGTGGATATTACCCATAAAGTATAGGATGTCCACACTACCATCCACAGAACCAAAGAAGTTAAACAAGAAGGCCCAAGTAAGGATGCTTGAATCTCACTTAGAAGGGGGAATAAAATAGTCATAGGAGGCAGATGGAGGGAGGGAACTGTTGAGACCTAAGCTGGCCCACTTTGGGCGGCCAAAAAAAATGTCGGGAGCTGCACTAGCCCCACGTTCGGGTGCCAAAAAATGTCGCAGCCTGAGCAAAATATTGAGGCCCAGGATGCCCCACATTTGTCGGCCACTGTATCCTGGTCCAAGCTGCCACTCCGGTCCTCGGGTCGGGGTTCAGCAAGAGAGAGAGTGAGGACGGACTCGAAGAATGGAGACCAGAAAGAGTGTGTTTCAATCCCGTTTATTCTTCAGTCTCTCTTCTCTCCAAGTCCCAAGTCCTAAGTTCCTAGTTCCTAGTGCCTCCAAGTTCAAAGTTACTTCTTCCAAGTTCTCTTCCAAGTGCCTGCTACCTAATGCCTAATTCCTACTCCAAGTTGTACTCTCTGAAGTGTCTCCTAAAAGTGTCTGCTTCTCTGTCTCCTCTGTCTGATTCTCTACCGTCTGCCTCTGCCTTTTATATGTCTCAATTCTAAGCCACGACTTCAGGTCACACCTTTAATCATGCCCTTAGGTCTTGTCTCTAAATCTGATCTCTACACTTCTAAGTCACATTCTTAAGTTACACACCGTTAATCTCACACACCTTTAATCTCACACACCCAAGGTATCTAAACCAAGGTTATCAGAATGTGTTCAGCTGTTGTAGGCTATTGTAATCCAAGTCTCATGTCAGGGTATATGGCTCAAGATGGCTGCAAAGCTGATAGCCGCTTTCTGCTAAAAGTCGGCCCCCAACAGGGAACTAGGTATGAGAGGGGACTGGGAGGAGGATGGAGGTTCAGGATCAGGTGTGCAGAGAGACAGGAGGGAAGGCCAGTAGAATGAATGGAAATCAGAAGCTGGTGGGGTGGGAGACTTGGGGGGATCTCTAAGACATGCCAGAGACCAAGAATAGGAGAGGTTCCCAGGATTCTATGGGGGGTGATTTTAGCTGAGACTCTTAGCAGTGGGTATATGGAACATGAAGTGGCCACTTCCTATAGCCAGGCAGAACCCCCAGTAGAGCAATAACAACACCAACCCGCCCACAAAATTTTGGCCCAAAATTTGTCCTGTCTACAAGAAATGCAGGAACAAAGATAGGGCACAGACTGAGGGAATGGCTAAGCAATAACTTGTCCAACTTGAGACCCATCCCAGGGGCAAGCACTAATCCCTAACACTATCAATACTACTCTGTTATGCTTGCAAACAGGAGCCTAGCATAACTGTCCTCTGAAAGAATCCATCTAGCAGCTCTTAGAAAAAGATGCAGAGACCTACAGCCAAATATTAAATGCAGTCTTATAGAAGAGTTGGGGGAAGGACTATGTAACCTAGCGGGGATAAGAACTCCATAGGAAGATCAACAGAGTCAACTAACCTGTACCTTGGGGGCTCTCAGATTGAACCAAAGAGCATATATGGGCTGGACCTAGGCCTCCACCCCACACATAATGTACCAGATATGCAGCTCAGTCTTCATGCAGGTCCCCCCAACAACTGGTGTGGAGGCTGTCCCTAAATCTGTTGCCTGCCTGTAGATCTAGTTACCCTAACTGAGCCACCTTGTCTGGACTTAGTAGGAGAGGATGTACCTAGTTCTGCAGAAACTTGATGTTCCCGGATGGGGTGATACCCAGGGGGCCTTCACCCTCTCAAACAGAAGGGGAGGGAGGAGGAGAATAGAAAATTAGTGAGGTGGGACCAGGAGGAGGGATAGCAATCAGGATGTAAAATAAATAAATAAGTAAATAAATAAATAAATGGAAAATAATAACTACAAAATGATTTGTTTATTTTAATGACTGACCAAAACAAATGAGAGAGAGAGAGAGAGAGAGAGAGAGAGAGAGAGAGAGAGAGAGAGAGACCCAACTCTAGTGTGCATATAATGTACACATAGATTCTATTACCTGGTTCTTCTCTACCCCTTGAAATCCACAATTGCTTACCTGAACATCCCATCCTTCACTGTCTGCATGATCTCAGGCAGCAGAGCAAAGCTCTGAAAATAGCTTCGTGTCACCTAGAGAAAATGCCTATTACCTCCCTTTAAGAGGAAAGTGTGGCATCATCTTACTGTACCAAATCTCTGATCCTCCTCATGAGCTTACAGGTTGGTCACAGCTCTTTCACTGATTCCGGGGGAAGACATCCTCTTTTGAGTGGACCACAGGTTTCTCTCAATAAACAATATTCACTTTCTTTACACTTATCCTTGGATCTTGTACAGATTCCTCAGCTTTCAGTGGGAAGCACCTTGAAGGTACGCAGCTCGCAGCCTTCCTGTATCCCATCTCCTTAAAATTTCTCATGTTTCACGCAATTATTTAGATATTCACAGTATGTGTATAAAGGCTATTTGAAGTGTTCTATCAATAGCACATGATTTTAGAAGTCTACAAGAATTCTCAGGAATTAAAATTTCTAATTCCTACTCTCAAAGATTAATATTCTTTATAACTTTGGAGTTCAGAGCTTAGAGAATGTATAAAAATGTGGGAACAAAGGAACACAAAAACTGTTAGAGCTATTGTAATGGTTTATAATGCTCAGCCCAGGGAGTGGCACTATTAGAAGGTGTGGCCCTGTTGGAGTAGGCGTGTCACTGTGGGCGTGAGCTTTAAGACCCTCATCCTAGATGCCTGGAAGCCAGTATTCTGCTAGCAGCCTTCAGATGAAGATGTAGAACTCTCAGCTCCTCCTGCACCATGCCTGCCTGGATGCTGCCATGCTCCTGCCTTGATGATAATGGACTGAACCTCTGAACCTGTAAGCCAGCCCCAATGAAATGTTGTCCTTATAAGAGTTGGTCATGGTGTCTGTCCACAGCAGTAAAACCCTAGCTAAGACAGCTATTATGATAAAATTCTTTTCAGAGTGTAATAGAGACACAAAAGTAAAACCCAAAGACCCAGTAAACCCTATGAGCTTAGAAGTGGCTTCATAAGAGGGAAAAGATCTTTTGGAGAGAGAGAGAGAGAGAGAGAGAGAGAGAGAGAGAGAGAGAGAGAGAGAGAGAGAGAGAAATATCTTCAGGTGGAGAGACGTGTGAGGTAGGTGACAGGCAATACATTCAGAGGGAAGATTACCAACAGTAGAGTCATGAATGTTAATCCCTGGTCAACAGAATTTAGTAGTTTAATGAAGAATGTAGGGAAGTTGATAAGAGATGGTTAGAGGACCAGAAAGCAACTTAATTCAGGGAGAGTCTGGCAACAATTTAAAAAGTCTTCCAAGAATCTTAAGTAGTTAACTAATACAATCAGGCATATGTTTTAGAACTTAAATCTAATCATGTGTGTAAACTAAGAACTGACTTGCTTGCTCACCACTGCCACACATGGCTTCTTCTTAGACATTCATAGTAGCTGGGCTTCAATCAATTCCAAAAAGATAATTTTAAAAATATTTAATTTAAAAACCCTGAAACACCCTAAATCTCATTACATGTAAAGGATAAAGACAGTGAGCAAAACAGTTCCTGCCAGTAGTTTATTTCAAGCCAATCCATCACCACCACCAACAAAACTGCAGTACGTTTCTAAATGGATCCTTGCCACAAACCTGAGGAGGAGGAGGACCACCATCAAGATGTGGCCACATTCTACTTACAGACTGGACCAAACAAGAAGCAACAAGTTCTTCCCTCAGAGAACATTCTCCTATTTCAAAATTTTACCTACTCTTCATGCTGGCTTTCCAAGTCCTCTGATATATAACCAGTGCACGTTTACACTTCTTTCCTTCCCCAGGCTCATGGAAAAAAATGTCTTGGTCTAGTGGATATTTCCCACTTGCTGCCTATCTACTGGTGGGTGAAGGAAATCGTAATAGAGTCACTTCTTTATTATTCTGGCTAGTCTCCGGGATAGCTCGATAAGCCCTTCTATTTCCTATATTCCTTCATCTCTACAATTTTCTTTTACTACAACCACTAGCCAGACTGTCCTATCTCACTTTGGTTTCCTGTCAGTACAATCCCTGTTACCAGGTCTCTGTTCTCTGACTCACTTCTGTTTCATAGGGAAGACCTGACCCAAGAACTGGTCTTTGCACGAATAAACTCTATTAAAAAAAATTATGAACAAATTACATTTAACACTATGCTTTTTATACAGGTTCTTTAAAAAAATTATTTGAGCTGAGTCTGAGTGGATGGTGTGTGTGTGTGTGTGTGTGTGTGTGTGTGTGTGTGTGTGTGTGTGTGTGTATGTTGCAGCACACACTTAAAAGCCACAGGTTGATTTCGGGTACCTTCTATCTCTTTCTATCTTATTTTATGAGACATGTCTCTCACTAAACTTAGAGCTCCCTGTTTGTTACACCGACTGGCCAACGATCTACTGTCTCCTGCCTTGTTCTCCCTCATGCTATGGCACATACCAATAGCCCTTACATGGGTGCTAGAAATCCTAAATTCTGATCCTTGCACATCAAACAGTTAACCTGCTGATTAATCTTCCCAGCACCTCTTACAGGCTTTTAAGAAAGCAGCAAAATTATAAAATAAAATTTATTGCAGTCAGGTATGGGTTGTGCATACCCACAATCCCAACTCATGAAGGAGATAAAAACAGAAAGATAATCATTTTAGGACTACCCTGGGCTACTAGACTACCCTGGTTGCAAACATATATACAATATATACACATGCACACACACACACATATACACACTGTATAAAAAATAAAAATCAAAACTATGGAGAAGGAAAATATCCTTCCAAAGAATCTGCTGCATCTCTTAAAATGTTAATCATTTTCTAAAGTCTTATTTATTAACCTACCATGATCCAGATTGACCCACAATTCAATGTGTCAGAGTTGCTAGCATTGATTTTAATCATCCTCTTTGTTATTTTTCTTGCAGATTATTTTGGGGAAAGCTGTTCGTTATGGAAACCTTTATGAATAGTAATCAGTCTCTCACAAATCTCTAAGTTCTTATATCTATCTCCCTATCATCCCATTGCTGCTGTTAATATTATGCAGATTTTGTAAACAATGGAGCCTGTCCACAGGCAAACAATTTAGGTTCCATCGTGGACAACAATGAAGGGGTCCACACACTCCCCTTGTGTCTTTCATGAGCTGCCCGTGCTCCTTTTAAAAGCATAGCAATATGTGCTATTGTTATGTATTCCAAAGCAGCTCTGCATAAAAGGATATTCCTTTCAAATTCTTTTGACGTGTCACTGGAGTAGTTCCAGGAAAAAGATGAACACTTTTGGGGAATTCTGCTGTATCCCTCTTAGTAGCCAAGTGGGAATGGGGGATACAAAGATTAAAATAAATGCATTATTCATTTGTAACACGGTAGTTTCCCCTCTTGTTCATCATTTTAATAGCTCCAGAAATAATTTCACTGTTGACGCCAAATCTTAAGGGTAGTGCTGTATAAATTATTCTTTTATATAAAAAAAAAGGCTGGGAAGATTTTCTACTCACTATCAGTACACAAAATTGGACAACTGACAATCTTCACACACAATATGCTTCCAATGAGCGTGCTCTTATGCATGAAAGAGGAAACAAAGCATTTCAGTAATATGCTTGTAAAAGGATTACATATATATTTTAAACCTGAGAGCAAATTTTAGAGTAGACAATCAAGAAAGATTCTCCAACAGTCAAACTCATCACTAGATATTTTAAGGGAACAGTTAGAGCAAGTTATTTGTTCTCAATATACAGTAAGAAAATCGACACAAAGGGTTTTTTTCTAAGTTAAGGCAGCTAAAGAACAATCCTTAGGTGAAGCATTTATATTTATCTAACAGTCTTTATCTCATATCTTGAAAAGGATGCCATGGTTCTGCAAAAGCAAATCCATAGCAAACATAGTTTCATGTTTATATGAAAAATTATAAATGATATTCAATTATCAAAGATAAGCCTGATATTCAAATTTAGGTAATTATTAAGATCTTCAATACAAAAATATTAAAATTATTCCTATGTACTTCTTTCATCTTCCCACCTAATATCCAAATGTTATGTAATACATCCTACTTTTTTCTTACTCCATCAAACATCTGGCTGTAAACAGTATATGAGCCTAAAAAATCCAAGTGCAAGAGAAAGGGAGTAAAAGTGCCAGCATTCAGGAGGAAAGCCGACAAACAGACAGACAGACAGACAGACGGAGGACTCACATCACTGGAATTCAGTTTTAATTTTTTTCATATATATATATATATATATATATATATATATATATATATATATATATTACTTTACATCTCAATATCAGCCACTCTCCACTCCTCCCCCCTCCACACACACAGCTCCTCCTCCCATCTTCCTTTCCTTTCTCCTCCGAGAAGGGGGATGCCCCCAGGTACCAACCCACTCTGCCATATCAAGTCACTGCAGGATTTAAGTACATCCTCTCCCACTGAGACCAGACCAGGCAGTTAGGGAAATGGGTTTCACAGGCAGGTAACAGATTCAGGGACAGCCCCTGCTCCAGTTGTTGAGGGACCCACATGAAGACCAAGCTGTACATCTGCTACATATGTGCAGGGGGCCTAGGTCCACCTCATGCTCACTCTTTGATTGATTGTTCAGTCTCTGGGAGCCCCCAAATATCTAGATTAATTGACTCTATGGGTCTTCCTGTGGAGTCCCTGTTCTCTTTGGGGCCCTCAAGCCTTCCCTCAACTCTTCCATAAGACTCCCTGAGCTTCATCTAATGTCTGGCAGTGGGTCTCTGCATCTGTTTCCAAGAGCTGCTGGGTGGAGCCTCTCAGAGGACAATTGTGCTAGGTTCCTGTCTGCAACTATAACAGAGTATCATTACATACTGTCAGGAAGTAGTTCTTGTCCACGGGATGGATCTTCATTTGGGCCAGGCATTGGTTGGCCATTCCCTCTATCTCTGTTCCATTTTTGTCCCTGCACATCTTGTAGACAGGACATTTGGGCTAAAGGTTTTGTGGGTGGGTTGCTGTCCTTATCCCTCCACTGGAAGTCCTCCCTGGCTAGAGGAGGTGGCCACTTCAGGCTCCATATTTCCCACTGCTAGAAGTCTCAGCTAGAGTCACATCCGAAGACTCCCTGGGGCCTCTCTCTCACCTGTTCCAGGTTTCTGACATGTACTAGAGATGTCCCCCATGCCCACAGCCTATTTCTGTTCTCTCTGTCCCCTGTTCTCCCTACACCTGATCTTCAGCCCTGTTCCCTTCCCCATCTCCTCTCCCATCCAGTTCCCTCCCTCCATCTACTTCTAATATCTATTTCTCCTTCTGAGAGAGATTCAAGCATCCTCCTCAGGCCATCCTTATTCTTGTTATCTGGATTCTTTGGGTCTATTGATTATAACATGGTTAACTTGTACTTATGGCTAGTATCCACTTATAAGTGAGAGCATACCATGCATGTCCTTTTGGGTCTGGTTACCTCACTCAGGATGATATTTTCTAGTTCCATTCATTTACCTGAAAAATTCATAATGTCCTTGTTTTTAATAGCTGAGTAGTATTCCATTGTGTAAATAAACCCCATTTTCTTCATCCATTCTTCAGTTTGGGGACATCTGAGCTGTTTCCAGTTTCCAGCTATTACAAATAAAACTGCTATAAACATAGCTATGAGCAAAAGTTCTTTTGGTATGGTAGAACATATTCCAGGAGTGGTATAGCTAAGTCTTGCATTAGAACTATTCCCAGTTTTCTGAGAAACTACCAAATTGATTTCACTCAGTCGTCTTAAACTCAATGAGAGTAATGACAGAGTATAGAACTCTTTATAGTAGACCCAAATAGTGGGATAATCTTTTGTGCACTGTGTAAACATTGTCTTTGTATTAAGTATCACCTGTCTCAGTGTTTTGTAAACATCTTCTCACTCACCTTCTGACTAGTTTAATAGAGAGCTGAATGACCTATAGCCAAGCAGGCTAGGAAAGGCAGAATATCTGGGCAGAGACAGAAACTCTGAGAAAGAGAAAGAGGTGAGAGATTTGCAGCCAGACTCATAGGAAAAAGCAAGTGCTGGTACTTGGATAATGAGCCACATTGTAGAACGTAGAGTGGTATAAATGCACCAATTTAAGTATAAGAGCTAGTCGGGAGCACGCCTAGCTAAGGCCAAGCTTAATAGAAGGTCTCCATGTCATTACATGGGTAGCTGGTGGGTCAGAAACAGTCCCACAGTACTAAACTGCCATTTGAAAGGGAGAGGAGCAACCTTAGTAAAGAATTAACTCATGATATGCTTCACATGATAGGTGTCCATTCATTTAGAAATATACTAACCTTCAAGGGCTTGTTTGTTGTTGCTGCTGATTGATTGAGGTTTGATTTTTGTCTTGCTATTCTTCTACATGTATGACCCAAGTCTGACTGTTCCACAAAGCCCAACCATTCCTTTTGAGGATCTGCTAGAGATGTCTTTATACTTTTAACTCAGCATCCCCAAAGCCAAATTTACTCTTCAGCTTTAAAATAACAAATCCCGCCACTTGTCATTTTTTTTCACTGTGGCTAACAATCCCCTTCTCCCAATTATATAATCTTTAGTTTTCAACATGATAATAAGCTTTCTTTTCTTCTCTTCCATCAGACCAAGATACACTTAAATCACATAAATTCTATGAGCAAAGGTCATATATGTTGAGATTTTTGTCTTTTTTCCTTCCATGACACTAATGCAGTCAAGATCATCAGCACCATCATCATTTAGGCCAAACTAATACTAATACTTACCAATGGAAGCCCCCAGGACTTCCACATTTGAATTCACACTATTGGTAACTTTTATACTATCCTTCATCCCTTCCAATTTTATGACACTTACTTGAATATGTATGTATGTATGTATGTATGTATGTATGTATGTATGTACAGTGACACGCACATACACACACATATATATACACATACACACAAACATATATATACACAAACACATACACACACATACACCACATACACACACATACACTATGGCCTGAGTATGGAGATCAGAGGACAGTTTGCAGGGATTGGTGCTCCTTGCACTATGCGGATCACAGGAACTGGTCTTGGGATATCAGGCTTCACAGTTAGAGCCTTACCTGCTGACATATTTGGCAAGCCCCTAATCTTTTATAAAATAAATAACACTTGTAATATATTTATCCTTCTAGTGAAAGAAAACCAGATAATTTTCCAAGCATGTTTTTTAAAACAGAATAAAGTTGATAGCAAAACCTTACAAGATTTTTGCAAGAAAGTATTTGTGATAAATAATGCTCTTAAACATGAATACAGAGCAAAAATATCAGTACATCAAATCCCATGACATATATTTAAAGGATAATAAGTCATAACTATACCGAGTGTCTTCCAATAATGCAATGTAATTTGCTACACTAACTATATGGAAGTAAAACAATGTGATGAGCTCAACTGATAAAGGAAAGATATTCTATAAAATTCAGCACAAATTCTTTTTAGGAAAAAAAGAAGACTTCAGCAAATTATCAATAAAATGGAACTGCCTCAGGCTAGTAAGTGTTGAAGCATTTGGGTGTCATGAAGTGGCAGTCCTCTGGGGAATAAGGGAAGAGCTCCAGGAGAGATGTTTCTGGGTCGGTGTACTTAACACAAATTAATCCACTTCATGAGAATTCACTGAACTAAGCAAAGAAAACATACACACTTTCCTTCACATACACTTCTGCAATCAATCACTGTACTTATCTGTGAAATAATGAAAGGTTTCCTCTTGAGACAGAGAATTAAATGGGGATGCCAAATACCATCACTGTCCAGTTACTGACTACATGCCCTAAGCAAGAACAATAACAAAAACATGAAAATGTTTCTTTCCCCCCAAAGAAAAATGTAACAATAATAACAATAACCACAAAACCAATCTATGGGTAAATTAGCACAAGTAAGGGGAAAATATATCAAAATAATTGGATATCAGGTAAAAAAAAATCTTAAAAATCGATCCTTTTTATACACCAAGAGTTAACAAAAAAAAACTTTCAAAAGTATCAGTTATAGCAAAATACAGCATTTTCATTACTGAATTATTGAATGAGTTAATGACAATATGTAAGCTCTGTAAAAAAAATCTACAAATATTTTCATTTAAAAAATAGGCATAAGAACATGGATTTGATCTTCTACTATTACTCCTCAAATTAAAGTAGGTATCGGGTTAACTGTATGGATCAATGTTAGAATGATTGCCCAGTGCATACATGCACTCACACTGCATACACACAAACATACACACACATACACAACACACACACACATACACACACACAAAGAGACCACACATGGCCCTGAGTTCAGCACCAAAATAAATTGCTTAACTAAAATAGACAATATATGATGGGGTACACTATGAAATAAAAGAATTGCATATTGACATGCTAATATCCTCAAAATATAAACTCATTGTAATTCCAAACTAAATAGCAACCTATTTTTCTAGAAATTGAAAATATGAGTCTAAAATTAATTGGGGGGGGGGGGAACTGAGACAATTTTATGAATTGAGAATGTTATAAGCTACGTGCCATAATTAGGGTATTGGTGCAAAGGTAAACATATACTCCAATGGAAGAGACAGACACATGACTAATTTTAAATTTCACTGAACAGCAGTAGAGATACAATGACCCTCTCATTATCAACACTTGTTCAAACTAATATCAAAAAGAGAAAGAATATATGCATCCTCAAACATACACATACATCACAGAATATAAAAGTTAATTATTAATAAATAATAGGTATACTATGACCAATAATTAACTTCTTAGAAGTTAACATACAGGAAACATGATATATATAAAATGTTTTATATGGATACATAAATCAATAATCATGAGGGGAAAGAAGAGCTTGAACTAATAAAAATTAGTAACTGCACTACTTAGAAAAGACACATCCAGAAACTAAAAAGACAAATCACGAATGGGAAAGAAAAATATAGCTGTTAAAATGTCTAAACTTTAGGGCTCCCAATGCCAAGTGATATTCTCTTTTTCTTTTTCTCTTTCTTTCTTTCATTTGTTTGTTTGTTTGTTTGTTTTTCAAGATGGAGTCTCTGTGTAGTCCTGGAATTAGATCTGTAGACAAGGCTGGCCTGGAATGCACAGAGATCAGCCTACCTCTGCCTTCTGAGCACTACGATTTAAAAAGTGTGTTGCCATCCCCCAGATCTGAATGATATTTTCAATACAAACCACTATGCCAGTAGGAATAGAAATTTTGTATAATCATTCTGAGGAAAGAGCTAAATATATATATATATATATATATATATATATATATATATATATATATATATATGTGTGTGTGTGTGTGTGTGTGTGTGTGTGTGTGTGTGTATGTGTATGTGTATGTGTATATGTGTGTGTGTGTGTGTGTGTGTATCTTGGTGTGTGTGTATGTGTGATATATCACTATATCTTTACTAGATACATCTTTAACAGACATGTATGCAGATCTCTCTCCCTATCTGTGTGTGTGTGTGTGTGTGTGTGTGTGTGTGTGTATGACTACCTAGAGTTTAAAAGATAAATCCGTGGGAACAGAAACAAAGAGGAGAAAAAATCGCTAGTGTGAAACAAAGTCAGAAATGCCCATCCAGGGGCAGGGAAATCCTTTACTATTGGCCCAAATGTAGCTTTAATTTTTTTTCAACCCAACTTTTAATAACATTCTTAAATGAGTTAACCCCCCTTCTACCCCACATCCCACCAGAGGTAGTGGGAAAGACAGGTTACTAGGATATGGCGGCAGTGGACCTGTTTAGACATGATTCTTTGGAGCAAATCCCATCTGCATCGTCAGGAAATCAGCAGTTCAGTTCACAGGTCAGCAGCGGTAGCTCGATCCACTTACAACCACTTCATGGATATACCAGAAGACTAGATCAGTAGTGTCGGGATAGCCTAGCAGGAAAAGCTAGACCTGAGACAAATCAGCACAAGTCAGCAGGAGGCATTTGGACTAGCAGAAATACCAGGAAAAGTTCTAGGCTGTGCCTCTCTCAGTGAAGTGAAGATGAGCAAAGACTTGAGACGAAGAAGTGTTGCACAGCTAGCTCTACAAGCAAGCCTAGTCTCTCTCACAGTCCACTGAGTCCTATTTATACACCCTCCAAACATCACGCGTCCTCCACAGGTCTTGACTCACCACTCCTCTTGCCTCAGCACATGAGACTGTCTTAGCAAAACTCCGTGTGAGTCTGTCTCAGCTGACATCACTATGCCAATCACCAAGTCTGCGGAAGGGGAAAGAAACTGACAGCACACCACCAGAAGGTTTTTTTTTGGTGTGTTTTTCTCTATGGAGTCATGACAAATGAAGCTCAACTAAGAAACATAAGGCAGACCAATCTATGTGTGTGTCATTAGCAAAGAATCCTTCATGTGTCCTTTCACCTGCATGCTTTAGCAAAGCATCCGTTTACCTGTGTCTTCTTCAGTGAAATGTTCCTTCAGGAATCTGGCTTAGCAAAATATCCTTTTACCTGCATCTGCTTCAGGAGAACATCACTTCCTGAGTTTGCCCCCAGCAAAACACCATCTGACACAACTGGCTTTCCAAAGAACCCTTAAGTTTCCACTTCACAAAAACTAATGAATGAGGTAAAGAGATTATATCTGGGCAAAATTAAGAACCCTGTACTCACTTAATCTTTATAACTTAATAAATATATAAATATCTTTAAGGCATCTGAAACACTCCTTAGCTCGTGGAGGTGTCGTTTCCCTAATTGGTTCTTGATTGTGTCAATAAAGATGGCAGAAGCCAATTGTTAGGTGAAGGGGGAAAGGTGGGATTTCTGGGTCCCAGGAGGAAGAGGAGAGAATACAGAGAGTAAGGAGGATTTTGGCCAGGCTTTTGGAATGGAAGGATGCAACCGCCATTTAAGATCTTGGGGGGCTGTACACAGCGGCCTCTGCCACCAGCAGATGGCAGGAATTATTTGTTGATAAGATTAGGGCAGGAAATTCTTTGCCCAGCCATTGAGTTATTCGGCTAGTTTTAAAATATTAAACTGTCTAGTGTTTTCCATCTGCAGCACTTAGGTGGGCAGGAGGATAAGGGGGCAGCCAGGATGGTCATGGGCAGCTTGGAGCTAAGCTTCGAGGGGTTGAGGGAGCAATTACAGTCCCAGGCCAGGGAACCAGCTGGCTGTTGGCCGAACTACATTGTGAGTAAGACCAGCAGCAGTGTGTTCTCAGAGCTGAAGCAAGAGCGCCACCCCAGAAAGGTGACAGCGTGTTGTTTTAAAATTACCCCCAACAAGCTTGCATAGACCCAGGATAAAGATAAGCATGCAACCCTGAAAAGTATGTCAAATCATCAGCCAAGAGATTCCACAGAGTTTACTCTTTTCTCTATAAGCTCTCTGGTGGGCTTCCAGTATCTTTTTGGAAAATTTACATACAGTATTATAGAATCATAAGTTAAAATTTATAAAATTAAACCATAAGATCTCATTCTCAATTTTCCCCCAAAATATGAAGTTTCTTCCTTGCAAGCCCTAAATCTCTAAGTTCTTTGTTAGTGTGTCAAGGTTCAGATATTAGCTTGCTAATAAATAAATAAGTAAATACTTGGTTCTTGAGTAAACTTCTTAATCCATTCTTTCATTTCCACACTGAGAAAATGAGGATGATGTCACTACTGCCCACATCACCGGGGTATCAGGACAATTACTTAAGGAAAGACTAAAGGCTAGAAGTCTGCAACCAGAAAGAGGGATTCTTGCCACAAAGACATCACTTTTGACTACATTGAGAAGTGACATTGCATTGGTGGACAGCCAGCTATCACAAAATATAAAATTATTATTGAGAGGCATTTGTGATGCCTATAGTCTCAATGGTCATATTCATGGTTGGTTCAATACCATTTTTAAAGGTTTTTTTCTTTCTTATTTGTATTAAGGATTGCTGATTTCCTGAGTTGGATGTGACTAATTTTCTCCTAGTTCTCCTTTGTTTACATATTCCATGAAACATTTTCTTTCCTGAATTCTTCTGCTTGTAGCCACCTCCCTCCCCACCCAGTGTGTATAAGTCATTTAAGTATATCCTACAATGTTAGGTCATCGTCATAAATTGCTTTCTGATTATACAGATTATAAATATATATATGTCTTTAGTGCTCCATCAATTTTAAAAGATAACTGCACTCCATGAAGTCATTTTGGTTGGCAGCCACTCACTTTTTTGGAGTGGAATATATCATTCTGTAGTTTTCTGGCTCTCAGAGTTTCAGCAGACAGGTTTTCGTTATTCTGGTATGTTTGCTTTTGTAAATGAGTTAGCACTAATTTCTATGCTTCCTTCATCTGCCTGTTTGTATCCACTTTGGTATTATGGATCAATTTTACAAGTCAATCATTGAATTCTTTGTCCAGCATTTGAACCACTTCAGTATCTTTGAATTAATTTTGAATTCCATTTATGAAGAAGCTGTGATCTTGTAGTGGTTTGAATTAAAATGGCACCCAAAGACCCCCATGTGTTTGAATGCTTGGCCCACAGGACGTGACACTATTATGAGGTATGCCCTTGTTAAAATAGGTGACCTTGTGGGAGGAAGTTCATCATTGTGGGAATGGACTTTGAGGTCTCTTATGCTCAAGATACACCCAGTACAGAAGAGCCAGTCTTCTCCTGATGGCCTTCAGATCAGGATGTAGAACACTCAGCTCGTCTAGAACACCATGTCTGCCTGGACACTGCCATGCTTCCCACCACGATGATAATGGACTGAACCTCCAAAACTATAAGTCAGTCCCAATTAAATATTGTCCTTTATAGAGTTGCCTTGGCCATGGTGTCTCTTCACAGCCATTAAACCCAAACTAAGGATAGATCTTTTATAGAAATTGCATTGCATTGCTTTTTCATATTACTTACGTTTTGTGTTCCTATTTATAAATCTGTTCACGTTACGGTCACTCATTTGTGTTTCTTTCTTAAAGACTCAACCCCAAGGATAACTCAGATAACAGACTGCTA
Organism: Arvicanthis niloticus; assembly: GCF_011762505.2. Taxonomy (NCBI): domain Eukaryota; kingdom Metazoa; phylum Chordata; class Mammalia; order Rodentia; family Muridae; genus Arvicanthis; species Arvicanthis niloticus. The sequence continues at coordinate 13,790,164 of NC_133429.1, read as the reverse complement.
AAATACTAAGAACAAACCATACCAGGTATAAAAATACACTTAAAGTAAAGCCAATTCCCGAACTATCCATAATCATATAAACAAACCAGCCAAAAATAACACAGAGGGAGCCATGAAAGCAAATAGCAATTAGGATAAAGTAAACAGAAATGAATGAAGAAGCAGAAAGATGTGGGGAAGAAAATATGTAATATTTATACATGAGTTGTGGGGAGCCAAGAGAAGGCGGCTATCATCCTTGCAGCCATCTTGAGCCATATAACCTGATAGATGTGATTACAATAGCCTACAACAGCTGAGCACACTCTGATAACATCTTGCTTTAGATACCCAGGATTTTCCCTTGGGTGTGTGAGACTTAAAGGTGTGTGACTTAGAGATCAGATTTAGAAACAAGACCTAAGGGCATGATTAAAGGTATCACTTAGAGGTGTGGCTTAGAAGTGAGACATATAAAAGGCGAGGGGCAGACAGGAGAGTTCAGAACAATTTGGAGTAACAGAGATTCAGACACTAGGAGTAGGAGTAGACATTAGACACTCAAGAGAACAACTTAGAGTACAACTAGGAATTAGGTTAGACACTTGCAACAGAGAATTAGGCACTTGGCACTTAGAGGAAGAACTTGGAATTAGACACTAGGCACTTAGCACTTGGAGAAAGAACCTGGAACTTGGAGGCACTAGGGACTAGGAACTCAAGACTTGGGACTTAGACTAGGAAGAGAGACTGAAGAATAAACAGGATTGAATCACACTCTGTCTGGTCTCCATTCTTTAAGTTCGCCCTCACTCTCTCTCTCTTGCTGAATCCAGATCCATGGACCGGAGATGCTTGGGACAGTGCAGGACAATTGAGTCCCCAAGGCTTTTGGCAGTGTGGGTTCCAACACTGACAGAACGGTCCAAGACATTTTGGATCCCAAACGTGGGGTAGAGCAGTTCTCGACATTTTGACCCACACGTGTGGGGCAGCTCAGGCCACAACAATGAGTATATAGTTATAATTATGAAATTTTTATAAACTACATACAGAATATGCTTGTTAGAAAGTTAAAGCATGAAAAATGTTAGAGAGAAAAAGCAAGAGATTTTAAAAATCTGTATTGTAACTAAACCTGAGAGAGGAGAGAGTGGGGAACAGTCATGAACACATTGGCACAGGAGAAGGCTTCCTGAATAGAATACCAGTAGCAGAGGCATTAAGATCAACAATTAACAAATGGACCTCATAAAATTGAAAAGCTTTTGTAAGGACACTGTCAGACAAGGCAGTAGCCTACACAATGGGAAAAGAGTTTTCAAGAGGAAATTCAAATGGCTAAGAAATCTGTGAAGAAATGTTCATGAAGAAAGTAAATAAAAGTGCTCGGGGCCTAAAAATGGAAATAGATTCAATAAAGAAAATACAAATTAAGGAATTCTGGAAAAGAAAAACCTAAGTAAGTGAATAGAAACTATAGAGGCATGCTTCACCAAATGAATACAAGAGATGGAAGACAGAATTTCACTTGTTAAAGATGCGATAGAAGAAATTGATATATCTACCCTAGAAAGGGTTAAATCTAGAAAATTCCTGACACAAAACATCCAAGAAATCTGGGACACCAGGAAAAGACCAAACCTACAAATAATGGGAATAGAAGAAGGAAAAATTTTCCAGCTCAAAGACCCAGAAAATATTTTCAACAAAATCATAAAAGAAAACTCTCGTAACCTAAAGAAGAACATGCCTATAGGGATATAAGAAGCATAGAGAACACCAAATAGATTGGACAGAAAAGAAAGTTCCATGACCACATATTAATTAAAACAAAAAGAATAAAGACCAAAGAAAAAATATTAAGAGCTCCAATGGAAAAAGAACAAGTAACATATAAAGGTTGACCTATCAGAATTACACCAGACTTCTCAAGAGAGACCCTAAAACTCAGGAGGACCTGGACAGATATCCTGCAGACTCTAAGAGACCACAGATGCCAGCCCAAAGTGGCTGCTATACCCATAAAAACTTTTAATCATCATAGATGGAGAAAACAAAATATTTCATGATAAAGTCAAATCTGAACAATAGCTATCCACAATTTCAGCCCTACAGAACATATTGCATCCATGTCCATGAAAACACAGAAAATAATCTCACACCAGCAACATCTAGGGAAGGGAAGTAAACACACACCACCACCACCACTACCAACAACAACAGCAGCAACTGCAACTGCAACAGTAACAAAGTAACAGGAATTAACAATCATTTGGTCCTTGATATGCCTCAATAGCAATGAATTCAATTCCACAATAAAAAGACACACACTAATAGACTAGATGAAAAAACAAAATCCATCATCAAACATCAAGACAGACATTATGTCAAAGTACAAGATTAGAAAAAGATATTTTAAGCAAACAGACATAAGAAACAAGTTGTATAACCATTTGAATGTCTAACAGAATAGACTTCAGGTCAAAACTAATCAAAAGAGACAGAGAAGGACACTTTATACTCATCAAAGGAAAAATCCAACACACCCAGGAGGAGAAAACTGCAGGAATTAGTCAAACTCAGGGCTTAAATTAATCAAATAGAGAAAAAAAAAGAACAATACAAAGAATCAACAAAACCAAGAGTTGGTTCTTTGAGAAAACCATCCCTATAGACAAATCCTTACCTAAACTCACAAACAGGAACAAAGACAGTATCCAAATTAACAAAATCAGAAATGAAAAGGGTAGGCATGACAACAGAAACTGAGGAAATCCAAAAAATCACTAAGTCTTATTCCAAAAGCTTGTACTCCACAAAACTAGAATATCTAAACAAAATTGATGAATTTGTAAATAAATACCACATACCAAAGTTAAATCAACAGCAGGTAATCTATCAAAACAGTTCCATAACCCCTAAGGAGAGCAGTCATTAAAAGTTTCCCAACCAAAAACAAACAAACAAGAGCCAGACAGTGAAAGAAGAGCTAATACTAATACTATTCAAACTATTTCAAGAAATAGAAACAAAAGAAACACTACCTAATTCATTCAGTGAGGCCACAGTTACCCTGATACCTAAACCACATGAAGACTCAACAGAAGAAAAGAATTTCAGAACAATTTCAATTATAAACATTGATGCAAAAATACTCAATAAAATTCTTGCAGACCAAATCAAAGAAAATATCAAAAACATTATTCACCATAATCAAGTAGGCTTCATCCCAAGCATGCAAGAATGGTTCAACATATAAAAACCCAACAATGAAATCCACTATATAAACAAATTGAAAGACAAAAATCACATGATCATTTCATTAGATGCTAAGAAGCATTTGACAAAATCCAACACCTCTTCATATTAAAAGTCTTAGAGAGGTCAGGGAATCAAGGCACATACCTAAACATAATAAAAGCAATATACAGAAAGCCAATAGCCAACATCAAATTAAATGGAGAGAAACTTAAGGAAATTCCATTAAAATCAAGGACAAGACAAGGCTGCCTGATATTCCCCTATCTATTCAATATAGTTTTTGAAGTTCTAGCTAGAGCAATAAGAAAACAAAAGAAGATCAAGAGAATACAAATTGGAAAGGAAGAAATCAAAATAATAACTATTCAAAGACGATATAATAATATACATAAGAAATCCCCCAAATTCTACATGAGAACTCCTACAGCTGACAAGCATGCTCAGCAAAGTGGCTAGACATAAAATTAACTCAAAGAAGTCAGTAGCCCTCCTTTATACAAATGCTAAATAGGAAGAGAAAGAAATTAAAGAAACAACACCCTTTACAATAGCCCCAAATAATATAAAATACCTAGGTGTAACTCTAACCAAGCAAATAAAAGATCTGTATGACAAGAACTTCAAGACCCTGAAGAAAGAAATTGAAGAAGATATCAGAAGATGGAAAGATCTCTAATCCATGGATTCGAAGGATTAACATAGTGAAAATGGCCATCTTACCAAAAGCAACTTATAAATTTAATGTAGTCTTCATCAAAATTCTAACACAATCTTTTAATAGACTTTGAAAGAACAATTCTCAACTTCATATGGATATCCAAAACAATCCTGAACAACAAAAGAAGTTCTTGCAGAATCACCATCCCAAATCTCAAGCTGTACTATAAAGCAATAGTGATTTTAAAAACCTGCATGGAGCCGGGCAGTGGTGGCGCACGCCTTTAATCCCAGCACTTGTGAGGTAGAGGCAGGCAGATTTCTGAGTTCGAGGCCAGACTGGTCTACAGAGTGAGCTCCAGGACAGCCAGGGCTACACAGAGAAACCCTGTCTCAAAAAAACAAAACAACAAGAAAGAAAGAAAGAAAGAAAGAAAGAAAGAAAGAAAGAAAGAAAGAAAGAAAGAAAGAAAGAAAGAAAGAAAGAAGAAAAGAGAAAGCTTCTTCAACAAATGGTGCTAGTCTAACTGGATATCTGTATGTAGAAGAATGAAAATAGACCTATATTTATCATCCTACACAAAACTCAAGTCCAAGTGAATTAAGGACCTCAACATGAAACTGGATACACTAAGCATAATAGAAAAGAAAGTAGGAAAGCACCTTCAATGAATTGATACAAGAGACAATTTCCTGAACAAAACACCAATGGCTCAGGCCCTAAGATCAGCAATTGACAAGCAGCAATTGACAAGCGGGACCTCATGAAACTACAAAGCTTCTATAAGGCAAAGAACACTGCCAACAGGACAAAATGACATCCTACAGGATGGGAAAAGATCTACGCTATCCCTACATCTGACAGAGGGTTAATAATCAAAATATATAAAGAATTCAAGAAGTTAAACTCCAACTTTGCATTAAAAACAAAGGGCTTTGAGGCCTGCCTCTACGCTCAGGCTCTGCCGGGTGAGGAAGATAGCCTCTCCACTGGCTGCCTGGGGATGCCTTCAGATCAAGATGTAGAACTCCCATCTCCTCCAGCACCGTATCTGCCCATGCTTCCTGTCACGATGATAATGGATTGAATCTCTGAAACTGTAAGCAAGCACCAATTAAATGCTGTCCTTTATAAGAGATGCCTTGGTTGTGGTATCTCTCCATAGCAATGGAAACCCTAAGACAGAAGTTATGTCACTTCTTTTGTGTTTCTGATGTTTTTCCTCTCTTTTAAACAGAGTCAACCATTTATTATCCTGACTTTTCATTAATGGCCATCACACAGAGGTAACTATTTCTAAAACCCCAGAAGTCCCTGCATTCAATTTTTTTAAGAGCTGAATATGTTGATTTTTTGTATCTGGAAAGTTCCTAAGTGGTGATATTATGCAAAGAACTGGAGAGAAATCTCTTTCATATCTAATCTACCCATCCACATCATTTCTGCCTGAAGATTCATATCTTGGGGTTCTATTTACTATTTCCAAATTCAGATAGTTAAAGATAACCATTATTGCCAGGCGGTGGTGGCGCACGCCTTTAATCCCAGCACTTGGGAGGCAGAGGTAGGCGGATTTCTGAGTTCGAGGCCAGCCTGGTCTACCAAGTGAGTTCCAGGACAGCCAAGGCTACACAGAGAAACCCTGTCTCGAAAAAAAAAAAAACAAAAAAACAAAAAAAAAGATAACCATTATTTTATTCTGAGTTTTCTCCAGTTAGACATAACTGCCTCCTTCAACTATCTACAGATTTTATTTTAAATCAGCACATACATTCAAGAAGCATCTATTGCATGTCTGCTATTCTGATGGTTAATATTACAAGTCAGTTTGACTAGATCAGGAGTTCTCAACCTGTGGGTCACAACCCCTTTGGGGATCAAACGACCCATTCACAGGGGTTGCATATCAGGTATCCTACATACCAGATACTTACATTAGGATTCATAACAGTAGCAACAAAATTACAACTCTGAAATAGCAATGAAATCATTTTATGGTTGAGGGTCACTGTATTAAAGGGTCACAGCACTGGGAAGGTCGAGAACCACTGGACTACAGCACTGTACTCAGACATCTGGTTAAAAACTCTAGATGTTTCTGTGATGGCACTTTCAAGATGAAATTGACATGTGAGGCAGCAGACTTACATAAAACAGAGCACCTCCTACAACGTGGATAAGCCTGCTCTAGGCAGCTGAAGGTCTTGGTAGACTGTTGCCCTAAAAAGAAGCAAGAGTCTTGCCATAATCTACTTTCATACACTTCTCTGAGCTCTGTCTCCTTTCATGCTTTGCAGATATTTTGCTTGCCAAGTCTCCATAATAGTGTGAGCTAAATCCTTAAAATATACCATCCATTCTTCCCCTATACCCTTTCCCATCCTCTCTCAGTTAGGTGTTTTCAGTGAACTTTGAACAATAGTTAAGTTCTAAGAATCCAATACCTACACCCATGTATCTCCTGGTCAAACACTACTTAAGTATGTCCATAAAACTTTTGAAACTCTTCCTAAACCACATACAATCTAATCAGAAAACATAACTTGAAAACTACATGTTCACCTACTTCTAAAATAATATAATCTCTCAATGCAGCCAAAGCTCAAACAAATCCACATTACCACGGAGTTTTCACAATAAAATTGTCCAAGCTTCAAAGCCTAAAAAACAAATAAATAAACAAATTAATTACCATACCACATCTTACCAATTCAATACGTCTGCGATTGTTTTGAGGGACATGCACAATATACTTAATATTTTCACAACTGAATTATTTTTATTTATATTTTTTCACACAATATATGTTGATGTTTTTTCCTAATTCCTCCCAAATCTTCTCCATATCTCTACCTAACTGCATATCTCTCTAACTCTCTCTTTCTCTCTCTCTCCCTCCCTCCTAAATTTTGTTTGAAATTTAGTTTCTTACCAAATCTTGTCAAAATCTTTTAAAAGCCTTAGTTACTGATTCAGTATATATAAGAACTGTTTGCTTAGTATTAATGAAATATTAATTCTTATCACAGATAAAATATATAGTTGAGATCAAGAGAAATAGATGATAACATCAGCTACATAGGAAGCCTTAATTCAAGTGGTCTATAACTAAAATGATATAAATATAATCTTGCCAGCATTCTCAGGCATTGGGGGGGGGGGGGAAGAACACATTGCTCCAAATGGCCTTAATCTCAAGGGTTGGTTCTAAACATGGGAGTTTTATAACAGGATAAACTGCTTATTCCTCAAACCAGTTTCCAATTTCCCTTTGAGTAACATGGGAAAAATGAAACTAACATCACAGGATTGGTGTGAAGATTAAAATGAATGTAAAACACTTGTCACACTGCCTAGTCCACAGCAGTAGTTGACATGTAACTACTTTAAAACACACCGTAAAAACTCAGCCATAGTTAGATCTATTCTGGCCTGTCATGTTCTCCTAAGTTAGTCTATAAATCTAAAACCCAGGGGAAAGGGAGGGCAAAGGGAGGGGTGAGGAAAGAGATGGAGGGTGATGTGTCAATGAATAGTTACCAGTTGCCATATGAAGCTGCTACGTAAATGACTGATAAAGGCTGGAGGGTTTGGGTTTTGGGTTTTTTTTTTTTTAAGACAGAAAGTAGCTTAGATATATACTTTCATTCAGTCTCTTGGCAAACTGCAGCTTCTGGTCAAAAGGGAATAAACACAGTGATGTCTGGGGTTTGGCTAAACATTTAAATTGCATTTCAAATGGTTGGATTTGGCACAATCTAACATAATTTTTTGCCAAGTCCTTAACTTTTTCACTTGCATGTATTCAAGGGAAAGCCAGCTTGTTGATTTGAATCATTCAGATTAGAAACTCATTAAAATGTATAGAGTGCTTTATCCAGGCACAAAAACTCGGCCTCAAATCATTACAGTTTAACACTGGGGGAGATGAAAAAAAAAATGCCTTCCTTACATAAACTACTGCTCTCTACTCTAAGTTGCTGAGGCTCGGAAGAAAAGATTAACTCAGGAAGGCCTCGTGAAAGAGAAAACATTTTGAAGAGGTAATTAAAGTGAAACAGGCCTAAGTACACAGGAAATGGACAGCCCTCCAAGAATACAGGGAGTTGACGTTATGTAACAGCTGACAAGGACGATATGCAAAGTCCCAGGCACTTGGTTTTGGTTTAAACATATTTTCCCAAAATGTCTGGAACAGCTGGATTTTTCCAGGATAGCCAGAGAATAATCCCTAGGTGGATGTTTATTCAACACTGTGTGTCCACACCAGTCAGGCTCTCTAGCAAACACCGAGAAACAATGCTAAGTAAGACAGGCATGTCCTTGCCCTCTGGAAACGTATCGTCTATAGGGGAAATATGTTAGAAAAAGGAGACTGAAGAAAGACACATCAGATGAGGTGGCACACTTCTGCCATCCTAACACTTGGGGAGTACAAGTAGAAGGGGTCAGGAACCCAAGGTCATCCTCAGTTACGTGGTAGGTTTGAGGCCAACCTGGGAGACATCAGACACAGTCCCCAAAAAAATAAATAAAACCAAAGCCACCAGATAATTGCAAATTGTATAAAAGCTGGAATGAATCAAATATTAATAGTAGTATCCTTTTAGTTTTTTTTCAGGTAGTACCAGGATGACGCAGCTGTGCCACCATGGCCCTTTATGTGTGTGCTAAAAATGGACCTGGGACTTTGTGCATGCACGTAGCAATGCCCACTGAGCTACATTCTCAGACTAGAAAGCAGTCTTATTATCACAGATTTTAAGTTGTAAGATTAGGATGACTAATAAAATGGAATCATTTGAAGAAAGATTTTTAATTCTTACTGTCCTTAAGGTTCCGTACAGCCAGTGTTGTTGAGAGAAATCTAACACACTGAGACATAAAACCCATCTGATCAAAGCAAGGGGCCAGGCCTTTGTACAGGTTTCTTGGCTTACACTCAGTGTCTGTTCTTTTATTCAACATTTACTGATTACCGACTATAATTAAACACTGCTAAATGCTATCAAGGACATTAAAAAACCAAACTACAAAACAAAGCCTACCACTCCCCAAATCCAGTCCTAGGGATAAGTCTGAAAACAATGCACCCAAAATACACCATGTTATACAAGATGGCCCAGAGTTTGCAGCACTGCAAGTGGAGAGCCTAACTCTGCTGAGGAAGATCACAGACACGCCAGGTCTGGTAAATCCCACACAATGAGTATGACTTTCCAAGACTACAAAAGAAAGAAGAGCTTTGCCAGAAGGAAGAAAGTGTACACAGAACTCTGTATGTTCAGAAATCATAAGTATGAAGAGTTTACTGTTCCTGAGATTTCTTTCTCTTATCCTTCTTAAAAGCTATAATATACATAGGCAAATGGTGTTAGAAAACTAAAACCCAAAAGCCCTATAACAGTCCCTATGCAGGTCACCTGCACATCAAAGGCTCTCTCTTAACATTATGTTCCTCCAGTGGCTCCTTCTGGCATTCTCTCCACACTTTAAAGTCGTGTGTGTATGTGTGTGTGTGTGTGTGTGTGTGTGTGTGTGTGCTTTCCTTCTGTTAAACCTTTGCATATTGATTTGCTTATATTTTATTCTTTTTAAATCTCTGGTTAACTCTGTCTCCAATGTTCCAAGGTTTTGAAGATACTTTTTAAAAATTGTTATTTGGGCCAATGAACTGGCTTGGAGGTAAATGTGCATGCTTCCAAGCCTGAAAGTCTAAGTTCAATCTCCGGGTACCACATGGGGGAACCACATGAGGATTTTTGAATCCTCAAAGCTTCCTTTTGACCTACAGAGAGAGAGAGAGAGATACACTGACATATACGCAGAGATACTTACACACATACACAGACTCACATACACACAGACACACACACACACATATAGACAGAGAGAGAGAGAGAGAGAGAGATGCACATATACACACAGAGAGAAACTTACACACATGTAAATCAATAATACTACTTAGAATTATTATAATCAAGTTTAGGTGCCTTGTGGTCTCCCTGAGCAGTGTCTCCTAGAAGTCTGCTCCAGTTCTCAGGGGCGCAGGCCTTTTAGGCTCTTCCTTGTGCCTCTCGTCTGTAGCCCATCGTTCCTGGATTCTGTGCCTTCCTATTTCTTATTTCATACCTCCACTTTGGTAGACACTACCCCTGCTACCTTCCCAAGAAAGGTGTGTTAGAGATAATATTTAAAAATTTTACACATCTATGTCAATCATACCTTACTGTATTTTGACAATGTGAAAAAAATTCAAGGTTGAAAGTGACTCTTCCAAAACTGTTCAGTCACTACCCTATTATCTTCTACTCTAAAAAAATCTGGCATTGTTCTTATTCTACATTTTATACATGATGTTGTAGTGTGTGTGTGTGTGTGTGTGTGTGTGTGTGTGTTATGTCTACACTTTGTAAGTATGAGTTACAACTATGTTTATTTGGAGATTTAAAGAGCCAGCATACAGTAGCTCAGCCGAACAGGACTTTCTGTAACATGAAACCCAGAGGTCCTTGGTTGCTAATGCCTATTCCCCAGTTCAGAGAATCAGAGCTAAGAATTCCATAATTTCCACTACACAACGGCTAGTGTGTCTGTGACATAGGACTAGGAGGGAGAGGATCATGAAGGATCTAGCAGAGACTCTATTAGGAAACCAAGTTCTCGTGAGGAACTTCTTCAGCAGAGTCTACTCACATGTTACAGAGCAGGGCTGGGTCACAGACCATGGAAACTATGAATAGTAAGTTATTTACTTTCCAAGCTCCAATACAAGCTTTTCAAAACAGTTAAGAAAAAGAAAGGGCCAAACGACATAAACAAGAGTATGTTACAGAATTATACAATTCCCATTGTATAAGTCTTTCAGAAACTGAAACACACATATCCAGGTTGTGGGAATTTTTTTCTTTTTTAAACTTATTTAGTATTTTTTTTCTTTTTGTTTTCTCCATCATTTGTCTCCTACCAGCTGCCTAAAGCTACAGGATGAGCCTCTGATATTGCTTATCCACTTGATTTTCTTAAAGTGCTAGGAATTGAACCCAGAGCCTAGCACTGAGTAGGTAAGAACCATTAAGTTATAACCCCAGATAATCTGTTTTTCCTATTTGCATCTCATTGTCTATTATTTCTACTTCCTGGTAGCAGATTTCCTTATTTAATATTGAGTATTTTCTTGGGGTGCTTTCTTTCTCATTCCTTTCCATAGCAATAGTCTTACTTTGTGCATTCTTACTATTTCAGAAGAATTTTTTCTTGAAATATACAACCATCAAAGTTAGAAACCTTGTTGCTAAAAATATACATCAAAGAAAGAAGCTAAAAGCAGTGCCAATGTCTTAGTTGTTTTTCTACTGCTATGAAGAGATGCCATGACCAAGACAACGTATTAAACAAAAAACAAAAACAAAAACAAAACAAAAAAAAAACATTTAATTGGGAGTTTGCTTATAGTTTGAGACGGTGAGTCCATGACCATCATGGTGGGGAGCATGGTGGCAGACAGGCATGACTCTGGAGCAGAAGCTAAGACCCTGCATCCTGATTCACAAGTTGGAGGCAGAGAGAGCCTGGGCCTGGCTGGGGGGTTTGAAAAACCTCAAAGTCCAGCCTCCAGTGACACCTCCTAATCCTTCCCAAAACAGTTCCCTCAACTAAGCACCAACCACTGACACATAGGAGCCTATTGGGAGTGGGGCGGGGATTCCCCTCTAAACCACCATAACCTATGTGCAGATTTCCCTGCAACTCTTCTGATTCCTAAGCTCTACTTCAGAGACTCTCATTCAGTTCTTCACAGACTCTTCATTCCCATACTGCACAAACGGGGAGATGGTTGTTATCAATGCCAGAAAAGGTTTGAGGAGGCTAGGCTGATTCCATGACAGGCTTCAAATTGGCAGTTAAGGAGACTAGGCCTCAATCTCTATTTCCAAGAACTGGACAATTCCAGGCAAATCCAGACCTCAGAAGCTACCCTGCCACCTAACCTGAGGCAAGAATAATGGGTGAGCAGCAGTTTCCAGACTTCCTCAGCTACTTCCTCAGTAACAGTTTCTAGACCTCCCCAGCAAGTTTCCATCCCCCACAGTCTTGTAATAGAATGTCCAAAGAGATAGACACAACAGATTAACATAAAACTCACCTACCCTGAATTCCCTAATGTGCTTTAAATCATGCCTGCGGGCTCACTTGGTTTCTCTCTATTCTGGTAATGGGAGACCCCAGCATGCTGGACTTCTGCAGAATAAAACACTCTTTGCATTTACATACTACTCCAGTCCAGGGTATCATTCTTCACCAAATCATGGACCCTTTCAGGTTGAGGACCAGAACACAGAATTGATTTCAAGCAACCCCTGTTTATCTCTCATCCACCTCACCTCTCCCCCAAAACCTCACCCACTTTCTAGCCTATCTAATCTTTTTGGTTCTCAAGACATCCTCCGACCGTGCTCAGTGACTCAGTCTGCTTATAATTGCATGCACCTCTGTGGATGGTTAGATGTGACATTCTCACTGTGAGTTATAGCAATCCTTCCATCTGCTTTCCATCCGGTACTATAGATGGTGGCTAGAGATACCTCCTGGTTTCACTGAAAATGACAAATGTGACTGCACTGGTTTTGTTTATTTGTTATTTTAGGTGATGTCTGGTAAAGGACACAAAGTGTCCATTTAGAAACAGTCAAGTTTCTATGAATATCAAAAGTGTCCTTACATGCAGAACAAAATATATTACAAGTGAACCCATATTAGCAGACTATACCGGTGCTCATAACTGCACTAATTTAGAACAGCTATTTCACTGTTGTTTATGTTTCTACTGATACAATATAGTATCTAAGGCTATCACTTAAGGCCAAGCTGCCTAAAAATAAAACCTGTCTTTAATACTTGACTAACAAGTGGTCTGGACTGTTGAGGTTTGGTCTGTGGCTATGTATTGTAATGATAAATTCTGTTCTAGAAGCTCTATGTACTGTAATGATAAATTCTGTTCTAGAAGCTCTAGGCCTCTGAGTGAATTCTCATGGTTACCAACTTTTGTTGTGCAAACCTTATTCCTTAATTTAAAACTATTGGTTAAACAAAAATGTTTGGGCATCAAGTCTCTACAGGATTAGGCGCATCCTCTCCCACTGGGGCTAGACAAGGCAGTCCTCTGTTAGAAGGGGAGGGTGGGGGTGTCAGGGAGAGGAATGGATCAGCCCATCCGTCTTTGGTTATTGGCTTAGTCTCTAGGAGCTTTCAGGGTGTCCAGGTTAGTTAACACAGTTGGTCTTCCTATGGGGTGGCCACCCCCTTCACCTCCTTCAGTCTTTCTAATTTTTTCATTGGGGTCCCCAACCTCAGGTCAAAGGACCTGGAATACAAGAATAAGCATTAAGTGTTATTATTAACTCCAAATATTTCTGTTTTCAAAATGGTAGTTTCAAAATCGCCGTCACAGTTACCAACTCACTGAATCACATTACCAGGTAGACACTATGGCTAAGCCAGTTTTATAAAGAGGAAAGTGAGGTCATGATCAGTTCAGTAATCGCCCAAGATCACATAGACAAAGATATTTAACTGAGATCCAGTTCCAAAGAACAAGGCTCAAAAATCTTTGCTGATACACACACACACACACACACACACACACACACAAAACCTCCTTCCTCTTTTCTACTACACCACTTAGATTTTATTTAACACTACAGACAAATTGAAGAAACATTCCAAAATAGCGCTATAAAATTTGGAGAAAAATATACTCCCCTACCTAGAAGCAGCATCACACCTGTAACTCATTCCCAAGAGTAAAGAACGCAGAACTGTGGGGCTGGAGCCCTGTAAGTAAGAGCATGCTTGAAATGACTATATATTTACAAATAAAGAAAGAATACAAAGAAGATCAAGTGAAAAATTTAGAACTGAGAATAGTAATAACAAGATTCTAAAAAGTCACGGAAATAATTCAGGAACAATGCAAACCACGGTGGAAGAACACCGTATGGTAAGGCCCAGCTGCCTCGCCGGCTCTCAGCACACTGGAAGGAAGCCAGCCTGTGTGAAGAACATGGCAGGAGAAAGCCTCAATCAACTTGAAGATAAATTATCCAGTCTAAACAACAGAGAGAGAAGGTATAGAAAAAGCAAATTGCAAACCGTGTAACACCAACATGTTTATTATTTCACTTGTATCACCAATTCACAGGAGAAAAGGATTGCAATAAAAGAAAAAATTGGAAAGAAATGGCTAAAACTACTTCCAATTTTTTCAAAAGGCATAATCCAAGGGGGAAAAAACTCTCAAAGAACCTTCAATTAAACCCAAAATATCTAAACCTAGATATTGGCTTAGACTTTTCAAATCCTAGTTTTAATAAAGGCTCTTAACTGCTTTAACCTCCCTTCTAGCCCACCACCCACCTGAGGCAGTGGAAAAGTAAGGTTATTAGGAAACGGGGAAGTGGATCTGTTTAGAAATAGTTCCTGGGGGTGAGTCCAATCTTTGTTGTCAGGATATACACCAATGGTCCAGTTTAGTACTGTGGAGAGAACAAACACAAATCAGCGGCAGTGGCATGACCCAGAAGAAAAACCCAGGCCTCTGCTGAACTGACAGGAGTCAGCAGGAGCAACTAGGACCACCTAGGATGCCAGGAGAATTTCTCTGCCGTGCCTCTCTCAATGAGGTGTAGATCAATGAAGACGAAAGAACAACAAAACATTGCAACGCTAGCTATGCAAGCCCATCACAGTCCACTGAGTGCTATTTATATTCCTGCAAACACAGTGTGTCCTCCACAGGTCTTGCCTCTGCAAAATATTATATGAGGTGAGTCTGTATCAGCGGACATCACTTTACCAATTGTCCTGAGTCCACGGAAGTGGCCAGAAGCCACCAGAACACCACTAGAAGTTTTTTGGGTGTGTGTGTGGGGGGGGGGGGTATGAAGTCCTGACAAATGATGACCAATAAACAATGGTAAGGCATTAATTAATACCGATACCACCCAGCATCGTCCATCATCTGTTGGGTCCTTTTTCACATTATGCATCCTTTCATGTGTCTGCTTTAGCAAAACATCCTTTCACCTGTGTCTGCTTCAGGAAAACACTCCTTCACGTGTTTGCCCTAGCAAAACACCATCCAACACAACTGAATTTTTAAAGAAACCATAAGTTTCCACTTCATATGACAAACAAATTTCTAAAAAACTAAACCAAACAATTGAGCAAAAGTTGGCCATAGTAACACACACCTTTAATGCTAGCACCTTGAGAGGCAGAAACAGGAGGATCTCTGTGAGTTTGGGGTAACATGCTCTATGTATCAACTGCCAGGTCAGCCAGAACATCACACTGGAACCTTGTCTGAGAAAAACCAGTAAAAACGAAGAATGAAAAAACAAAGATATCCATCAAAAGCCTAAGGAAAAAAAAAATACATGTCACCTTTAGGGAAGCAGTGACTTCCAAATGAAGGACTGCTCGTCAAGTTATAAAAGCCAGAAAGAAAACAGCACATACTCTTAAAGAAGTAAAAGAAAGACTCATCAAAAAGGAATCATCAAAAAGGAAGTATAAATAGCCTCCAGCAACAAAAAGGAAAAAAGGAGGGCTTTCTTGGGTGAAGAAAACCTGGAAGAATCCATTAACTGAAAGATTTCTAAAAGAACTGCTAGAGGGAAGTTCATGGGACACAAAACACCAGGAGGAAACCCAGAACACCGTGAGTGGGGAAATACCCATTTTGGTTTCTTTAGCTTGTGTTTTGATGAGGAGAAAAAAGAAACAAACAGCAGAAAATAATATGAGGGAGTTTTCTTTTTTTATTGTATATATTATTTATTTACAGTACAGATGTGACCCCCTTTCCCCATTTCCCCTCCCTAGAATCCCCTATCCTATACCAATGAGGGAGTTTTCAAAGGATAAACAGAGTCTCAAAATAGTCTTTGTCAGATGTCCATACACAAGGTCAAAGTTGTACGAAAAGAAATAACACAGAGGGGCAAAAGGCCAGGTGGCAAGATGGTTCATGGGGCAGAGGCCCTGCATATAGGCCTGATGCCGTGTGGTTCTATCATTGGATCTCACAAAGTCAACAGGAAAGAATTGACTCCCAAACTTATTTTCTGACCTCCACACAGTTTATGGCACACATGTACCTACACACACACACACACACACACACACACACAATAAATAAATAAATAAATAAAATAATTTTAAAAAGAATACAAAAATATTTTTATACTTCACATAAAATTCACTCAAAGTCAACAACCAATTTAAGTGTTAAACATTAAAACTATTAAATTTTAAAAGAATTTATTGGCAAAAAAATATCGTAACATAGACAAAGATATAGTCATCAGAAGCACAATTTTTAATTTTTTTTCACTAATGGGACTTAGTCAAAATAAAAAACTTTCACTTTTCCAAAGATATTAGAACAGTCCATGAACTAAAAGGAAAATATGCAGATCATGTATCAGGGGGAAAAGGTTAAATTTATAATACATTTAAAGGCTTCTACAACTGAAGAACATATAAACGTATGTTTTTAAAGCATATAAGAAGTTAGGTATGGCAGCATGGATTTGTAATCCCAGCACTCAAAAGGCAAAGGCAGAAGAAGCTGGAGTTCCATGCCAGCCTACACTATGAGCTCCAGGCCAGCTAGGCTCTATACATGGCAAGACCATGTCTCAGCCGATAATCAATCAACCAATATATGTACATACATACATAAACACAAACTAAATGACAGATAGAACGTGTACTTCACTGAGAGAGAAAGAGAGAGAGAGAAGGAAGGAAGGGGGAAGATAGAAAGCACAAATGGTCACTAAAGTACACGAAAAGATGCTACCCAGTTAGTCCTCTGTCAGTAGAAAAAACAAAACAAAACAAAACAAAACAAAACAAAAAAAAAAAAAAAAAAAAAAAAAAACCCAACCTAGAAATGCCACTATACATCCATTATAATGATAGGTAAAACTTTACAAGACCAGGTGCTACCAATGATGACCAGCAATCAGAACCCTCATAGAATTCTACTCGTAGAGAGGCAAAAACAGGGCATCCACTTTGGAAAACAGCTGGACCATTTCTAATCAAATTTAAGCATTAACGTAACCTGTGTCTCAAATTCCATTCTTAGGTAACCACCAAGTTGGCTTATTTTCCACACACAAAAAAATAAATATTTATAGAAGCCTTGTTCATAAACACCCAAAACAAAGTTGTTAAATCGCAGAGCTGGAGAGAGATCTGTCCACAGGCATGAGAGCCTGTGTGTGGGGAGCCGAAAGAAGGCGGCTATCATCCTTGCAGCCATCTTGAGCCATATACCCTGACAAGAGACTTGATTACATCAGCCTACAACAGCTGAGCACACTCTGATAACATCTTGCTTTAGATACCCAGGATCTTCCCTTGGGTATGTGAGACTTAAAGCTGTGATTTAGAGCCGAGACTTAAGGGCATGACTTAGAGATCAGATTTAGAGACAAGGCCTAAGAGCATGACTTAAAGGCGTGACCTAGAGGTGTGGCTTAGAAGTGAGACATATAAAAGGCAAGAGGCAGACAGGAGAGTTCAGTACAACTTGGAACTAGGAATTAGGTTAGAGAGTACAACTTAGAGTACAACTTGGAGTAGTTATTAGGTATTAGGCACTTAGAAGGGAGCTTGGAAAGAAGCTTGGAACTTGGAGGCACGAGGCACTAGGGACTAGGAACTAGGGACTAGGAACTCAAGACTTGGGACTAAGAAGAGAGACTGAAAAATAAACGGGATTGAATCACACTCTGTCTGGTCTCCATTCTTTGAGTCCGTCCTCACTCTCTCTCTTGCTGAACCCCAACCCTCGGACTGGAGCAGCTTGAGGCAGTGCAGGCTCTAACAATTTAGCCCCCAAGGCTTTTGACAGTGCAGGTCCCAACATTGACAAAGCGGTCCGAGACGTTTTGGCCCCCAAACATGGGGCAGCTGGACCGCAACACCAGTGCACATGCTCTTGAGTACATGTAGAAGTCAGAGGAGGATCCTGTGTGTCCTGCACTATCTGCCTTACTCATCAGGGTCTCACTGAATCTAGGTTAGGCTGGTTACCAGCAAACCCTAGCTACCCACCTGCCTCTACAACACCACACACACACACACACACACGTTAATCTTGCAGAGCACCCAGCTTTCAATTACTAGCACCCAGGGATATGGATTACCGCCTTCTGCACTGAAGTCACATGATACAAAGACTTATAGGCAAAGCATGCATACACAAACAGGTAAAATAAATAAAAAATTTAAAGTTGTTAAACTAGTATGCATGGTGTTTGTGTGCGTATGATCATGTGTGTATGGATTCACACGCACGTGTATGTGTGTGGAGGAAAGAGTTAAATGTCAAAGTCTTCCTCAATCACTCTCCAATTAATTTTTGAAACAGGATCATTAATTGAACCTGGGGCTTCCCCACTGATTCAGACAGACTGGCTAGTCAGCAAGCCCCAGGAATCCTATCTCTACCAATACAGCACAGGGATTACAGGTGAAGGCAGACAGCCCGGACTTCTCACATTATGCCTAGATTGGTATGTCTATTTGCCAACTTGTCCTCATTTAGAATAATTTACAGCTGGTAGGAACTAAACCTGATCAAGTAATATAATTTATTGATTTGACAAATTATGTGCTACTAGAAAAATCATATGGTTTACTAATTGCTGGTCATACATACAAAGTTTTAAAAAAAAACACATAAATGTCATCTTCTGGACATGACATGACCTTTGTGCCCAGGAAATCACAGCTACTGTGGTTATCTACAAAAGGTCAGCACAAGATCAAGACAGTTAACATTCTACTATAAATAAACGATTGGCTCATGAGAACCCACCATTATCTGAGAAGCTTTGGGGAGTTGATGGCTGCTGGCAGGGAAAATTACTTTTCTTTGGGAGTGTGACCAGGTAGGTTGCCCATATTCCAGTGGAGGACTCCATACCCAATTGTCTAGGGGCAGCAACTGGACTCAGGTTATTTTTTAAGAAAAGAAGGAAGCAGTCTGGGAAGAGGAAGAGGAGGAGGACATGAATTTGGGAGGAGGATATACAGGGAAGGGCAGAAGTAGGTAATTTACACATGTAAAATGTTTCCCATCAGATTGTGTGTTTGAATACTTGGCAACCAACAAATGCCACTGTTTTTGCAGGCTGTGATACTTTAGGGGTAAAGCCAACCTGAAGAGAATGGGTTGTTGGGAGGTAGACCTTCAGGGCGTAGAGCTCAGTCCCATTTCTGCCTCAAATTTTCTGTTTCCTGATCCACCATGACATGAACATACTGCATCACCAATTCCAGCTGCCATGGGTGGAGCCTCAGCTACCATGCCCGCTCCATCATGGTGGACCGTACCTCTTCAAACTGTGAGCCAAAGCAAATCCTCCCTCTCTTTAAAGACAAAAAACAGACAAGAACAAAAGCACTTTTTTTCTCTTTTGGAAGTGTCAATATGTCATTATTTATTTACACATGCTTATATGTGTGTGCTAGTTGTGTTTGTGGGGGTACATGTTTGTGTGAGTCCACATGAGAGTAGGGGGGTGTGTACAGATGCATGTATCCATGCACAGGTCAGAGGTCAATCTCAGATGTCCAAGCGCTGTAGACCTAATTTTATGAGACAAGATCTTCCACTGGAAATTTTAAATTGCATCTGTAGCTTCTGTTAACTTTCTACTAGCATTGGCCACTGTAGTCCAAGAGCAGCATATTTTACCAACATTGGACATCCAGAAGCAAACAGACTGGGGTTTATCTCTCAGCTTCCACTACATGTTTATTGAATGACTCTACAGAACATTACAGAACATTCCTAGGTGAAGTGTAGCTTAGAATATCCAGCCTACAGTATAGTAAGTTTAACATGATATATACATAAAAGATGTAAAGTATGCCTTACATCAATAGCCAATCCATATTTATTCATATTTCCTTCTCTTTTCCAGTTCATTTCCCTCTAATTTAATCCAAGTTAAACTTCTATGATGGACACATATTTTCATCTAAGTTAGCACAACCCCCATGACCAGAAAAGCAGACAGTGGCTAGTAGACACTGATTAACCAAGGCAAACACTTGATCCAATAATAAAATGGACCCAAATGGTGACTCAGTAATATTTTTCTAAATCATTTTCATGTAGATTTCATCCTAGAAATGGACTGGCAAATACCAAGACAGTGCAGAGAGATAATGAATAGATACTGAAAGAAGCAGAGATAACAAAACAGACACAAGCCACTGATGTTTGTCCCACACATATGGTTTATTTGTTAAATGTTATATGGTCCAGAAAGATCCACCTTCTGGTTCTAGTCTATAAGTCTCTTTACAATAAGGATGGAGGAAGGCTTTGTTCCTTGAACCCAAAATGAATACCACATCTTCATAAAGAAAGAAACAAAAAAGAAAAGATAAACCATGCCCTGGGTTTAGAAAAACACTTCTCTTCACAGTGTATACTTCCTCTCCCAAAAATAACAACTGGCAAGGGCAGACCAAGGACACTACCCCTTAATGTTCCATGAGCTTTCCACTGCCAGAAACATGCTTTGAAATGGCTTGCCTGTGCTGCATAAAAACGTGTAAACAAAAAAGAGAAAGGTCCGCCAAAGATAACTACAGACTGTAGGTAATTATTAAAGACCTTTTCCACAACACAGATGCGATTCATTACATCAGAGTTCCCTGAGGCAATATACAGCCCTCTCTAAAATTATGTGGGTCTCTAAAGCAAGAGAGGGAGAATTTAATTTGATCATGCTCAGTGTATTAATAGGTAGGGCTGTAGTCAAGGCTAGAGGAGTAGTTATATAACAGACCACTGCTAGTTGTTCCTAACTTCCTCTTTTCCATTTTTCACTTATCAATTTACTTGTTTACTTTACATCTCTCACAATCAGAGCTTCCCCTTCCTCTTCTCCTCCTAGTCCCTCTCTCTCACCTCAACCCCCTCCCTTTCTCCTCAGAGAAGCCTGAAACCTCCCATGCATATCAACATGCCTTGGCATATCAAGGTGTAGTAGGACTGCGCACATCTTCTACTAAGACAGTCCAGTTAGGGGAAAGGAATCCAAAGGCAGGTAGGAAACTGTCAGAGCCAGCCCCTGCTCCTGCTGTTTGGGGTCCCACTATCTCTTTCAATGAAATACCTTCCTGAATCAAATAAGAAAAAGAAAAATTAAAGAAAAGCTCAGGATCTGATTTCATTGCCAAGTTGTACAAAGACTTAACACTAAAGAAGTAAGCTGAGGAAGGCACTAAAAGGAGGAAAGATGGTTCACGCTCATAGATTTGAAGAATTAGTATCGTGAAAATGGTTTTCCTAGTGTCTTAGTTAAGATGTTACTGCTGTGAACAGACACCATGACCAAAGCAAGTCTTATAAATAACAACAATTAATTGGGGCTGGCTTACAGGTTCAGAGGTTCAGTCCATTATCATCAAGGCAAGAACATGGCAGTATTCAAGCAGGCATGGTGCAGGAGGAGCTGAGAGTTCTACATCTTCATCTGAAGGCTGCTAACAGAATACTGGCTTCCAGGCAGCTAGGACATAAAGCCCACACCCGCAGTGACACACCTACTGTAACAAGGCCACACCTACTCCAACCAGTCCACAACTCTTAATTGTGCCACTCCCTGGGCCAAGCATATTCAAACCACCATACCTACCAAATGTAATTTACAGATTCAATACAATCCCCAATCAACTAAATCCAACATCGTTCTTCACAGACGTACAAAAGGCAAAGTTAACATTCATATGACAACACAGAAGACCACAGCCAAAGCAATCCTAAATCAAAAATGCTGCTGTACATATCATCATACTTGATTTCAAGTTACACTGCACAATTAAAAAACAGTATACTGCTTACAATACTGACACAAGACATATATATCAATAGAATGAAAAAAGAATGAGTAAAGAACTGGAGCCAGAAGGTAGTAGCCTCAGAGCTATACCACCTTGATCATTATAAAAATGCCAAAAAACCATATTGGATAACAGAAAACTATTGAATTAATAGTGTTTGGAAACTGTTTATCTACATGTGGAAGAATAAAACTAGATCCCTCATCTCCAATCCTGCACAAAAAAAAAAAAAAAAAAAAAAAAAAAAAATCAGTTTTAAGTGCACCAAAGACCTTGATATGAGACCTGTAACTATTAGAGAAAAAAATGTAGTGAAATACTTCAAGATATTGACATAGTAAAGAGTTTCTGAATAGGGCTCCAATCACTCCGAAAATAAGGCCAACAATTGACAAATGAGAGATGAAATTGCAAAGCTTCCACACGTCAAAGGGAAAAGGTTATGAAGTGAAGAGAGGCTACCAAATGAAGGCAGGGGGTCTTTTCCAGCTATACATTTGACAGAGGACTACTATCCAAAACACACAAAGAACTCAAAGTCTAAACAACAACAACAAAACCTACGGAACAAATGAATTAAAGAAGTGAACAAAGTTTTCAAACTATAGCCCAGGTGTGGTGGTGTATGACTTACATCCCCAGTGCTTGGCAGAGGCCACAGAGGCAGGCAGATCTCTGTGAGTTCAAGGCCAACCTGGTCTAAATAGTAAGTTCCAGGCTAGTCAGAGCTACAACAGTGAGTCAATATCTAAAACTCAAAACAGAACAAAAAAAGAAGACATATAAATGGCCAATAAATACTCTTTCAAGTGTTCGACATCTTTAGTTATCAGAGAAATGCACATTAAAACTACTTTGAGATTTAACTTTATCCTAGCTAGAATGTCTATCATCAAAACAACTGACAGTAAGCAGTGGTGACAATGGAAATTAAGAGGAGCCCACCTATTTCACTGTTGGTAGGCGTGTAAACAGACACAGTTGCTATGATCAATCAGTGCAGAGATTTCTCAAAAAGCTAAGAATAGACCTGTCGTATGCCACACCCATGCTATTCCTGGGCATATACACAAAGGACTCTATCCTATCCTAGAGACATTTGCTAATCTATGTTCATTGCTGTTCTATTGACAATAGTAAAGAAATTAAATCTGGCTAGGTGTCCATTGACTGATGAGTAGATAAAGAAAATGTGATATGTAGATGTAAATTTTATTAAAATATATAAAGAAAAATTAAATCATAGAATTAACAATAATTGATGAAACTAGAAAATATGTTACATGTGGTAACCCAGGCTCAGAAAGATTAAAACTGTATGTTTTACCTATGCTGACACTCACTTCTAATTCAGAAATCTGTGAGCCTAGCAGAATATTTTAGGCATTATTTCATTGACTTTTGTTTTTGTTTTCGTCAGCCATGTTTGGTTCCATCCTAGCTCTCTGTGCCATCTGGCCTCTGGGTTTTGGTCCTCCAGGCAGTGTCAAGGGTGGGGTTCCTCTCGTGACATGGGTCTCAAGCTGGACCAGTCATTGGCTAGCCACTCCCACAATTTAATCTAAGAGGCTCCATAGAGCAACTGATGGAAACAGATGCAGAGACTCACACCAAATATTAGGCGGAATACAGGGAATCCTGCTGACGAAGGGGAGGGAGGATTATAGGACTCAGAGGGGTCAAAACACAAGAAAAAAAGCCCACAGAACCAACAAAACTATACTCATAGTGGCTCATTGAGACTGAACCGTCAGGGAGCCTGCATAAGACTAACCTATTCCTTCTGTATATATGTGTTGTAGTTGTGTACCTTGATGTCCTTGCAATAGCCCTAAGAGGAGTGAGGGGGTTGCCATTTCTGAGGTTTTTGCCTGCTTTTGGGACCCTTGCTCTCCTACTGGGTTGCCTTAATCTTATTGCAACTTGATATGCCATGTGTGGTTGATATCCCTGGGAGTTCTTCCCTTTCCTGAAGGGAAACACAGAAGGACTGGATGGGGAGTGTGGTGGTTTAATAGGTTTGGTCCCCCATAGAGTGGAGTGTTTGAACGCTTGGGCTATAAGGAGTGGCACTATTAGGAGGTGTGGTCTTATTGGAGGAGGTGTGGCAAGAACATGGAGGGGGAAGAAATGTTTGCACACTGCCGGTGAACATATAAATGAGTACAGCCACTATGGAAAAAAATAAGATTGATGAAATAAAAAAAACTATCGGAAGAATCCCATACAATCTAGCAACGCTACTTTTAGTCTTCGCCCAAAAAGATTAATTCTAAATGCAAATGTCAACTAAGATAGGTCTACAAGAACTTTAATCACCGGTTTTCCCAGAAGACATGTAATGATTCTAATCACTGAGAAACTCTATAGTTGAAGAAAAATACAAACATAACCTTCAGGAATTGACTGTGGTATGTAACACTGAGTTCTCATTTTAATAATATCTTGCAATATTAAAGAAGAAAATGGAGGGGTTTGCATGGATGGCTCAGTTAGAAAAGCACTTGCTTTTCAAATACTGAGACCTGAGTTTGATTCCAACATCCATATAAGAAGCGGGGCACAGTGGCGCACACAATTGAAATCCGAGTGCGAGGAAGGCAAAGAGCGAACGCCTAAAGTCACTGACCATCCAGTCTAGCTAAGTAGTGAAACCTAGACGAATGGGACACCCTGAAGCAAAATGGTGGATTGAATTCCTGATAATGATGCCCATAGTCCTCAGGCTTCCACACATACTTGAATATATGTGCATGTGTACATGTGTACATGTACATACACACACGGGTGAAATACAATCTAAAACCTAGTAATAAAATCAGCTACTAGCTGGGCGGTGGTGGCACACATCTTTGATCCCAGCACTTGGGAGGCAGAGGCAGACGGATTTCTGAGTTCGAGGCCAGTCTGGTCTACAGAGTAAGTTCCAGGACAGCCAGGGCTACACAGAGAAACCCTGTCTCAAAACAAAAAAAAAAAAAAAAAATCAGCTACTAAGAGAAATCTATAATTAACCAAAAGAACATCATTTTGCACTATTTTAGTAGCCTGTCAAGCATATTATGACTAGAAGCCAACTACTAGAATTCTAGGTTGGAATCCTACTCACAATGGGGCCAAGATGGCATCTGAACAAGATTCCAGGCAGGTCCATTCATCTATCAGTCTAAGATGACCCCGTCCCAGGTGATTCCAATGTGCAGTCTGGGATGGGGACTGCCATGACCACTGGACTAGCCTCTCTAGAGCCATTCCTGTGGGACGTAGTTCTCTTGAGTTCCTCACATCCTTTTACCAAGCCTGGCAACTGGCTGACTGAGAGTTAAGAAAATCCAACTGGAAGAGAGGATTTATTTTATGTATCCACTTGGTTAATCCATGGTGCCCAACTGTTGATCAAACCCTGTCTAGATATAATAGTGTGTGCTTTTTAGATGTGATTAACATTCCGATCGGCAGTTTTAGTTAGTAAAGCAGATTACCCTCCTTAAGGTGGATGAGCTTCACCCAACTAGTCAAAATCCTTGCAAGCAAAGAATGAGGTTCTCAGAAGGGATTTAGCCTCTAGAATGCAATCCAGAAACTGTCTTGACTTTCCAGCCTTGCTGCTCTGGACAGGTGACTTCAGACTCAGGACCACAGCATCAACCTTGATCTCAATTTCCCGGATGGGTCTTCTGCCCTTCAGATTTGCCCTTGGTGACCTCCACAATCACATGAAACAATTATTTAACCTCTCTCTCTCTCTCTCTCTCTCTCTCTCTCTCTCTCTCTCTCTCTCTCTCACTTATCTCCGCCTCTTTATCCCCTCTTGATTCTTTTCTCTGGGGAAACTTAATATAGACACTATTATTTTAAATGCAGATTATGGACTAGACATCATGCAAAATTATTCACACACAGTTTCAGATTTAGTCCTCAGACAGTTGAAAATCAAGTTGTAAGAAGCCACTGTGACCAAAGACAGCAGAAAAAGCAACGCTTCAGTTAGTGTTTTTTAGAAAGAAAACATTACAGTCAGAGATAAACTGGGTGAATCAGGGACAGGAAGGAGAAAACCAAGGCAGGGAGTTCACTGAAAAATAGCACTCAAAGAAGAGGAAGACAAGGGAGTGGCTCTGAGGTAGAATCTTTGCCTAACACATGCAAAGCACTAGGTTCAAACCCTGGCACTAGCATTGTGTGAGGGCTGGTATGTTCAAAAATCATTTATCTGCTCTCTGCTTTGTGATTTCCCCCTTTGTGGAGATTACATTTAAGTGGGATGGTACAATACTCATGGCTTTTGTATCTGACTCTTTCTATTAAACATAAGCTGGCTGAAATTCAGTCCTGTTTTAACATTTATCAGTAGTTCATCTTTCTTATTGTTACACAGAATTCTATTGTAGGGGGTAAAAAAAAATCTCATTTTGTTTATTCAGTCATCACTTGCAGACATTTGGATTGTTTCCAGGGTTAGCTATGATGCTGGTACAAACCCTTTTGAGCAGGGCTTCATTTGGGTAGATACCTAAGTGTGAAATTACTGAGACATCCAGTAACCTTATATTTAATCTCTTGAGAAAATATACAATCTGTTCCTTACAACCGTTTCAAACCCCATTTCACAGTCTTACTAGTTATAAACATCTAAGTTTGTCCACATCTTTGCCAATATGTGTAATAGTTCCTTTGAACAACTGAGTGTGAGTGGTGTGTGTGTGGGGGGGGGTATGTATTCAGTGGTAGCTTCATTGGTGCCTTAATTTGCGGTTCTCCAATGAGGAGACAGAGCACACTCCCTTGTACTTATCAGCCACTTGTAGATCTTCTTTAGCAAAATATCTATTAAAATCTTTGTCTCTTTAAAAACATCCCAGGGCCAGAGATTTTGATTAGTGGTACAGCACCTGACTACAGTCAACAAAGGCTGGGTGCCAGGACCACAGAAGAAGGAAGAAAAAGGGAAGAAGGAGAGAAACTGGCTTGAAAAACAACTGAAAAAAAATGTTTAAAGCTTTAACCATCGGCAGAACTGGAGAGTGACTCAACAGATGACTTGAGACTGTGGACCTTCTCCACTCTGCCCAGCCAAGCATCTCCACCGTCTCTGGTCCAGTAGAGGATGCTGGTTCACAAACTAAAAGGAGTTATAGAGTCTGGGATGAGAGATACAAAACACTAAAACCTAAGGAAATAAATAAGTCTTCAGTCTGAAGTAAAAATTACTTCCTTAGTTCACTACCACCAAGCTCATTGGTCAAAACTTTTGTGGGTGTCTTTTAACATAGAAATTCATATGTTCCAGTTGTGGGGTGATTTGGGTTTTTAGTTATTTTGGTCAGTGCAGTCTTTGGGCACTCTCTTAAGCATAAATGTGTTTGCAGCTCACTGTGCTGACAAATGGCATCCTTTCCCTTTTTGTGTGGCTAACTGGTATCCTATTCTTCTCTCTCAGTTCATCCATCAGTGGCCACTGGGTTGTTCCAGATCTTTGACCGCACGAGTAAAAATGTCTTTCCACTTGTTCTGCAAAACACACAGAGTCAATGCCGCTACAATTACAGAAGAGAGTTGCCGTACCCGAGACATCCATCCATCCATGACAGCTTCCAAAAATGTCCTGTCGATTATGACTTCAGTCTTTCATCTTGTAGCCTTGAATTTGGAGAAAATGTGCCTTAAGTTCAAAACAAGCAAC
Organism: Arvicanthis niloticus; assembly: GCF_011762505.2. NCBI lineage: Eukaryota > Metazoa > Chordata > Mammalia > Rodentia > Muridae > Arvicanthis > Arvicanthis niloticus. The sequence continues at coordinate 13,762,634 of NC_133429.1, read as the reverse complement.
GTTAAGCAACCTTCTGAATGATGTTTTGTACTTAAAGATGTTTAAGAAGTAGAGACTCTCTGTATTTATGAGACATAAGCAGCTTCATTTAGTAAGGGTCCCCAAGCCATGGATCATAAGTGCAAAACTAGCCTGTCTCGCTGAACTTAGGAATCACTGATTTGACTAGGTAGCTGGCCAAATAGCCCCAGGGACCTGCTTCCCCACCTTCCCAGTGATGGACTGTGGACATGTAGCACTGAGCCTGGTTTCTAGGTGAATGCCAGGTATCTGAGCTCAGATCCACATCCTTGCATGACAAGCACTTTACTAATGACCGTCTCCCTACCCATAAGTAGTTCCACAGACACAAAAATAACAAAAGCATTTGACATTTATTTAGAAAGCTATCATATGGAGAACCTTTTTAATCTTCACCAAAATCCTGAAAGGCAAGCAGGGAAGATTATATTATCCTCATCTTACACCCAAGGAAGACCATGTATGATTCATAGTGAATACTTGTACCAGCAAAAGCCCAGTAATCAAGAGAAGCATGAATTAGAACACTTGTATCTGACTCCTGGGTCCTTATTTCTTATGTTAAAAATACTAATAACTTACAAATGAGTTGAGGAAATATGGGAGTAAGTCAGGTCTCTTCAGAAATACCCTCCCTCTAAATTCCCAGCCATACTTAAACATTGTGTAACTTCATCCCTGCAACGGTACTTCTCATTTCTGAAAAATGAGGCATTTCTTCCCACAAATACAATCTTCTAAGAAAATAATTTATCCTTGACCTGATAAATATCTGACAGTCAAATGAGTAATTTTTTTTTTCCTAGCTAAGAAAACACACACACACACACACATTAAAACCCAAAAAAATAAGATGGCTCAGTGGACAAAAGTACCTGCCAATGGAAGCCTTATGATAGCCTCAGTTAAATGCCCAGACTTTGTAAACATGTTCTCTACCTATGTGATATAGCACACAAATATGTGCATGCTTTCACACACACATACACACACACAGCATATGTACACACTACTATTACTACTACTAACATTTTTAAATTCAAGTGTATATTCTTAGAAATGTTCAGTACCAGGAGAAATGCTTTAAGCTTTAACACTACCTCCTAACACTGCTACAGGAGAATGACAATAAACACTAGGCACACTTTTGCAGTTAATGAAGTCATTCATACTACGACGGGAGAAAACACAGTCCATCCGTGATTTCGCATCTATGAAAGGGGAAAGAGATTACCCTGTTCTCACAACCGTCAGTCTGTGCTGTCAGACTTCGCATTTAGCAATTAGCCTGATGCCAGCTGTCCCCACAGTTTCATTCCAAATTTAATATGACTTAGAAAATATTGCATTTCAGAATTTCAAGCGATCTGCCAAAGATAGTAACAAGAAGCAATAGCTCTGAAGAACTGGCGTTGCCTAGCCTCTCAGCACAGTGGGGACATGCCAGGGTCTGTGGTGGACTGTAGTTTATTTACATCCCTCACCACTGGGGTTATTTCAGATTGTTTTGGTATGGTTCCCAATCACACCCTCTTCCCTTCTCTCAGTCCATATGGAATGGTTGGGGTCCTCTCACACACTCAACACAGCCTGAAATGAAGAGAAACTTCTTTTAACAGCATCAGCTCTTTCTATGCCACGTGACTACAGTAGGCATTTATTGCTGCCTGGATTTGAAACCTGTTTCCACAAGTTCATGCCTGGGTGACTAACCAGCTTTATGAACTTCAAGTCTCAGAGTTGAAGCCAGGACAATCGGGATTACAAGGTCAGCCTTGGTTAGAATGAAACTTTGTCCTCCCACCCCCGCCCCCCCAAAAAACTACAGTGTCGATGGCCTGTGCATGAAAATTTGAGACATTGTTTTTCAAATATTCTCATAATAACCCAGATTCAAAACTCAAGGGCTCAATCAGTTCCCTTGGACGACAACAGGGTTCTAGGCGGCAGCCCATGTCCACATGGTCTTTCGTGGTAATATGAGACAAGGACATTGACACAGACCCCTGCTGCTGCATGGCCACAGACACAGATGTGGCACTCAGAGGCAGCACTGGGACATCACCATGGCCTCAGGTGACAGGACAGTCTACTCCCATCAGGCTGTTCCATTCTACCGTCTTGACTCCAGTTTGCCTCTCTTCATACTGTTCAAAACACATTCTGCTTCTCTTTCTCTTCTGCCTCTCCACCACATACATATACGTCATAGTGGTCCCTGACACACCACTGGCAGCCTCTGGATGGCGACAGGCCTCTGGATGTCCTCTGCATGGTGGGGCAGGGGATGGGTCTATTTGTCTTTTTTTTTTTTTTTTTTTAATGGTGGGACACGCTGTTTGTATTTCTCTTTTCCTAGATGCTTTCCATTGGTGTCTATCAGCACTTTGTGTTGTTTCTTAGGTGTCTGTTTCCCATCCCTCAGCACATTTTCTTGGGGTCTTTGTCATTTCCATCCTTGGTTATTTTTCTGAAGAGCAAGGGAAATGTTGCAGTTCATACTGTTGGCACACTCGTGTGTAGTGTGACACGAGTATGTGCTGAATGGAAGGCAGGGGTGACATAAGGAAGTTTGTAAATGAGGGAAATTCAAAACAATGAAATGAATACAGTTTTAGAAAACAGATTACTACCAAAGTTTGCTTTGGGTTTAGTATTATTTCACCAAAAACTGAAGCATATAAATACTATTACTTTAAGTAATATGATTTCCTGTTCCAGGGATAGCTTAAAAAAATAACAAGAAGAAAGACAGGATGAATACGGCCTCGAGTTTTTTGAATACAAGATAAATGAATTCATAAATTTTATTCTGTAGACAAAGTTAGATTATGTATGAAACAAGTGATCATAATTTTTTATTCAAACCTACTCTCCACTGACAAATATCATTAAACACAAGTTTTTCTCATTATGTATTAATTTTTTTTTAAAAAAGGCATTCATTGCTTAGACAAAAGTTACAAAGATAGTAATGTGGCATTAAAGACAATTTTAAGTGACAGACTTAGTGACGGAGAGGCAGAGGGGCTGCAGTGAAACGGCCTTCATTTGAGGTTTTCTTTCTCTCTCTGCAAGTGTCCCATCTGCCACATTTCCAACCATTCAGATATCAGTGCTGACATATCCTTCAATAGGACTAAGGTGAACTCAGATATTACACTATCTCGGGTTGCAAACAACTATTTGGAGTTGGCCACTTCAGGTTTCAAGCAGTGGTCCTCAAATTTAGTGTACAGCATAGTTATTGAGACTTAATGAAAAATACTTGGTCTAGCCCTACGAATTCTGAATGTGGGCTAAAGACACCAAACTGATGGATGTATCCAATAACTGTCTCTATCAAATAGTTGTTGAAAGTGCTGATTCGGATATGTTTAATATAATCCTGGGATAAAATATTGTGTCTCCATGATTCGGCTTTCTTCAATATCTCAAACATCTGTCAGTACCTATCTGGAGGGGACTTGTTGTGACTTGGATTTATTCCCAAAATTAATGTCAATGTCTCATCTCTTAGAACCACGGCTGGCGACTGCGTTTGGATATAGTGCTTTAAAAATGGTAATGATGCTAAAATGAGACCATTAGGGTTGACCCTAATTCAGTATAAGCAGTATGACCAGTGTTTCAATAGAAAGACAAGACACTGACAAGCACATAGAAAAAGCTCTGCAAGGAGACAGGAAGAACAATGGATCCATAAGTCAGCTTGAGAGGCCCAAGCACAAACATTCTTTTCTAAAACTTTGATCTATATCTTGATTCTCTAGAGTTATGAAAAAATCCAGTTGTTTAGGCCACCCAGTTTATAGTATATTGTTGTGTAAGACTGGAACTTCTAGTTGTAGACAGGTGTCATAGGCTATGAAGTAGGCATACAAGTGTATACATTACCATGCAGTCTATAATTCAGTAGATATTTCAAGACTATAATTTAGCAATAGCATTTAAGCATCTAAAAGTCAACATATAACAGATATATTTGCGAATGGGTATTCAGTGCCGTACTGCTCACAATAGCTGAGAAAAAGAACTAGCTTAGATGTCCATAAACAGACAAATGAAGGAAGACAGTGTGGTACATATACACATGATTTCTTCAATCATTAATAAAAATGGCTGGGCAGTGGTGGTGCACGCCTTTAATCCCAGCACTTGGGAGGCAGAGGCAGGTGAATTTCTGAGTTCGAGGCCAGCCTGGTCTACAGAGTGAGTTCCAGGACAGCCAGGGCTACACAGAGAAACCCTGTCTCGAAAAACAACAACAAAAAATAAATAAATAAATACATAAATACATAAATAAATAAATAACATAAAATAAAAAATGAAATTATATTTATAGAAAAAACCTGAATGGAACTAGAAATCATTCAATAGAGATTAAACAAAATAAGCCAAACTGAGTATATATACATATACCCCACTCACACCCACGTATACACATGTACACATTTTTAATTTAAAAAGATCCAGAGAGACTAATAATAGCATATAAATTTTACTTTATATGCAGAATCTAGGTGTGTGTACATGTGTGTGTGTCTGTGTGAGTGTGTGCATTGTGTCTGTGTGTATGTGTATATGGATTTTGGTGTGTCTGTGTGTGTGTCTGTGTGTGTATGTCTGTGTATGTGAGTGTATGCATTGTGTCTGTGTCTGTGTCTGTGTGGATGTGTGTCTGTGTGTATATCTGTGTGTATATGTCTGTGTGTTGGTCTGTGTGTGTATATCTGTGTGTATATGTCTGTGTGTGAGAGAGATTGTGTGTCTCTGTGTGTATATGTCTGTGTGTATATGTATGTGTATGAGAGAGTGTATCTCTGTGTGTGTGATAATGTGTCTGTGTGTGTGTGTATATCTGTGTGCATGTCTGTGTGTGAAGTGTGTCTGTGTGTGTATATATCTGTGTGCATGTCTGTGTGTGTGAGAATGTATCTGTGTGTGTCTGTGTATGTATGTGTGTGTGAGAGTGTGTCTCTGTGTGTGTGTCTGTGTGTACATATCCATGTGTGCATATCTGTATGTGCATGTCTGTGTGTGAGAGAATGTATCTGTGTGTGTCTGTGTATGTATGTATGTGTGTGAGAGTTGTCTGTGTGTGTGTGTGTATACATATCCATGTGTGCATATCTGTGTGTGCATGTCTGTGTGTGAGAGAGAGGATTATATAGGGTGGGAATGTGACCAACGAGAGAGGGAAAGGGGGAAATGGAACAGTCAGTGGAGAAAAGGATTCACCTTCTAAAATATAACATACATGGTAATGCTATAGTGAAACTCGTTGCTTTGTATACTGACTAAAAAATTGGTAAGGGAGCGCATGCCTTTAATTCAAGCACTCGGGAGGTAGAGGCAAATGGATCTCTGTGAGTTTGAGGCTATCCTGGAATACAGAGCTGGTTCCAGGACACCCAGAACTATACATAGAGAGACTCTGTTTCAAAAAGCATTAATAAGGAAGTATCCAGGCAAGGATATGTCATTAGAACACACATAAAAGCAAAAAAATGACAGACAGGTCTAGCAGCGAACATTCATAATGGCTGTAACAAATGGCTAGTAAGAGTGGAATTCACAGTGGGCTTTTCAAAATGTTTTTTCCTACTTTTATTTATGTGTATATGTGAGTATATGTCACATATGTGGAAATACCCAGAAGAGGGAGTCCAAGCCCCTGGATCTGGAGTCACAGGTGGTTGAGAGCCACCTGACAAGAGAGCTGGGAACCAAACCTGAGTCCTCTAGCAAACAATCACTGAGCCAATCACTCCACCACTGGGCCTTTATGTGATACTAAGTAATAAATAAGTAATTTACCTATCAGAGAAACTCACTGACAGGTTTCAAGCATCATCAGACCTATGCTTAATTTCCCAGAGGTCAACCTTTGCCCTGAGGTTGGCCTCTAGCTGCTATCTGAATCTGAGCTTGTGTCTTGGGCTCCGTACTCTTCCCCCTCCCCCAATATGACAATGCTTTAGCACTAGGATTGACAACACTGGTGATGAGCTGATAAGGTGGTAAGTTCTCAGCACCTTATCACTTCACTGACAGTGAATCTTGAAAACATGAATTAAGAAATATCTAAGGTGCCATAAGACTGCTGATAACAATCCCATCATAAAATGCCCAACAGATAATGAAAAACACAGCATGGGACCATTTGTTGTGCGAGCTGCTTCACTGAAATGTGTAACAAATTCATCGTGGGTAGAAATTGGTGAATATACATCAATGGATAGGAACTCTATTTTTCTTCCCAAGGGAAGTTTAAGGAAAATTGATAGCATCTAAAATGCTGTTCTAATGACTGGGGAGATAGATGACTCAGTGGTTAAGAGCACTGGCTGCTCTTTCAGAAAACCAGGGTTTTGTTCCCAGCACACAGACGGCAGCTTATAAGCATCTGCAACTCCAATCCCTGGGGGATTTGATGCCCTCTTCTGGTCTCTCTTGGCACTGCACACACATGATACATGAATGCATGCAAGTAAAGCACTTATACACACCAACTAAAATTTAAAAACTAAATGCTGTTCTTTGTTATTTCTATTTCGTCTTCCTGGGTTTTTTTTTTTTTATTTTTTTAAAATCAGCCTTGAGTTTTAACAGGGTATCAGAAAAAGACATTTCTTTTTGCTTTTGATGACACCTAAAAACAATCTGTTCTCTATTAAAATTGTTTTTGAAAAGTAAAAATAAAAGCCTACCTGATAAACTGTGTTCAGTGAATAGTATGTTTGTCTTAAAGCTTACTTAAAAGAATAAGTTAGAAAGCAGCATGATAACATATCATAGATGTTTAGACCTGAGAGAACTCAAGAGCCATTATAAGGTTTGTCCAAAAAGTCACCATGAAGCAGAGACTGACAAGGGTCTGCTAGTACTGATCATGTAGTCTCCTAGGTGGGAATACAGCAAATAGAAGTCAAATTACAGCTCTGAGAGGTTAAATGGGTATTACTCATCTTTAAGCGTTATCAGTATAACTCACTTTAAAAAGAAATATCAGGATGAAAAGAAAAAAATGATCTGAATATATTGTAGGAAATTCTCAAAAACATTTTTAAAGTTTAAAAAAAACTATGCCTAAAAATTTCTTGAATTCATTATTTTTAATAGCTGAGTAATACTCCATTGTGTAGATGTACCACATTTTTTGTATCCATTCCTCTGTTGAAAGACATCTGGGTTCTTTCCAGCTTCTGGTTATTATAAATAAGGCTGCTATGAACATAGTGGCACATATGTCCTTATTATATGTTGGAGCATCTTCTAGGTATATGCCCAGGAGTGGTATAGCTGGATCCTCAGGTTTTGAGAGAAAAGTTTTATTTTAACAGGAAGGGTGAAGCTAGGTGATGAGAGAGAGAAAGAGAGAAAGGGGGGGGGGGCATGGAGGCAGATGTTCATGTGTCTCCACCAATCAAAGATAGTTTATATATCTAGGTTGGGTATTGGGTTATACTTCTGATTGAGCATTACCAAACTTATAAAGCCTTTGATTAACATTTTTTAAAAAATGTATAAAAGCAAAAAGGAAAAGGGGGCATGGGATAGGGGTTTTCTGGGGAGGGGAAATGGGGAAAGAGGATGGCATCTGAAATGTAAATAAAATATAAAAAATAAATAAAAAAAGGAAAAATGAATAAAAAGAAAAAACTATGCATTTCAACATGAATTAAATTCCTGAGATTTGGGGATTTTTTTGTTTTGTTTTTGCTTATTAAAGCATATAACCAGTAGCTGACTAATTAAAGGGTGACTGAATAAGTTTTCCAACCTCCTGCATTGTTAAGAGGCCATTCGTTGTGGGAATGACCTCCCTGACATGAGGCCTCCCAGTCTCTGCTGAAATACCCCTTTGTCTTGAATATGTTTAACATGAGCCTGATGTTTTCACCACTTGTAATGAGAACGTCACAATAGTCAAGGAAATTAATATCCATCATTTTGCTTGTTATCTTCTGATCTTTTGGTGGTAAGAGATAAAACCAGTTCTCAGCATAGCCCTCTATCCATCCCACATACCTGCAGCTATTTTGGGGGTTCCATCCAGCTCCTCACCTGGACCTCTTCACTACTGTCAACTACCACTGCGCTGCTTCTACATATTTGGTTTTACATTTTTTTTTTAAAAGATTCTGTACGTGGTATCAGTCATGATTTGTCTTTCTGATCTGGAATATTTCATGCAGCACACTGGCCTCCGGGAGCATTCATGTTGTCACACATAGCAGTGTCTCATTTCTGAAGATTGAATGGAGAAATTCACCATGCTTCGGAGGGAGAGAGAGCCACCAGCCATGTGAGATCTCCTCGGGTGGAATGGCCATTGGCTGTTTTCCTGACTGGGTCTGGGGTAGCAGGCAGGAGATTAGAAACTAAGCTGAGGGCAGATTTAAGGAGAAGGTAACTGGGCAACTTGAGAAACAATTCTCAAGGATTGTTTGAGGGAGGATTTAGAGGTGCTGAGCTGGGAGTAAAGGTGAGAGCACACCTGCCACAGGAGGCTTAGCAGTGCCTGGCCATTGAGCCAAAAAAGCGTATTAACAATAAACATAAAATAAAAGGATTGACTGGTGTTCCTGTGAGTGTGTACACAACTGTGTTGTTGATACATCTACCAACATGCACCTAGACTGTTTCTGCAGTGTGGTAAGAGCTGTTATCCCTGGGCCATCTCACTAGCCCCATGCTTCCTATTACCTATTAAATGTTACCTCCAACCCTCCGCTTCCATTCTTCTCCTGTCTTACTTCGTTCTATGTTCTTTCGCCCCCGACTTCGCTGCTTCTCATCTGGATCCCAGGTGGATAATGTCAGCTGCATGGATACAATGACGACCTTTTCTAGAAAATGACTTGGCTGCATCTTGTGCTAAAAATACACAATTCTATTTAATCTTCCTGAAGTCTTCTTAAAGCAGATTCTGTTTCAATACATTATTTCTTTAAATCTATAACAAAAACCACTATTTCCCTCAATTCTGTTTCTCTACTTAAGTAGCAGAGTTGTGGTTTACGTTTTGTATCACCAATCTTCCATATACATCAGCTCCCCCACCACCACCCGCATATGGGCAATGATTTCCAACAGAGCATCCTTACATTGGTTTTGTAGACAGGCGTCTGATACAGCAAGGAACACCGCAAAACCAAAAACTCAAACCCACTCTGTAATCTGAGACAAGATATAAACTGACCGCTAGGGCCAGCTAAACTCTAATCCTCTCATCTGCAAATCTCTAATTAAAACAACAGATACTTGAGGTCCTATAGGCTTAAAACTTCATCTAGTCCAAGAAGTACATAAGTTTCTGTATCTTCTGCCCAAAAAACGACATTACCAAAAGCAATGATTTATTTCCTTGTTTGGGCCTTTGTTAATATTTATTGTTGTCAGACTATGAAAATCTTAAGCATAAATAGAAAATGAAAGAGTTCATGTTTACTTTAAAAAGTCAACACCACCCACATTATTAATGTATAATTATTAACTTCCATTATGAAAAACCTAATTTATTCAAAAGTAGAATAGTGCAATAAATATCCGTATAGTCATCATTTACCTTAAAAACTCAGCAACTGAGAGGGAAATTTCTTTCATCTATCAATCCTTTTGGTCTGAAGGAAATCTGGCATCATAACATTTTTTCAAATATTTCAGTGCATATATCTAAACATAGACCCCTCCCACTTCCTAAAAGTATGAACACAAAAACCATTATCACATCTAAAACACTAGCAGTGTCTTAATTTAATCACAAACTGAGAAAATCAGTTTAAACATATAAATTACAAGAAGTAAGAAGTAGCTATGTATTATATCACTGTAACGATGAGGTAAAGAATGCATATTAAAACTATACACAGTTTATTTCAGCATTCGGCTATTTGTAAACTGAGACAAACAAGACTTCAAAAGAATGAGGTCTCATTTAAGAAGGAAGAAAAGGCATTTAGAAAGTCATGGTGGAAGCCATACAAAGGCAACTTCTGATAGGTTAACATCCATCAGGCAGTCCCTCAGTAGTGCTTAGCTTAGCTTAGCTTGTGATTGGTTAAGATTATGTTTCATTTTACCATTTACATTGAGTTAGCTTTTGGCTTGCTTAATGGTTTCCCAGCTGATGCTTCTTAACATTGACGATTTGTATTTCTGATACTAATTAAATCTATCTGCATGTCCAGATTTTCTACCATTGTTATTTCTATTTTATGCACCTCTATATAATCTATAATTTCTAATTAATATTTACTTTATTCATTAAATATCATGTAGACCTATATTGAATGGTGTTCACAAAAGAAAAGAATTAAACACATTCACAGAGCACAGTGTATAAGCCTGTAACTTACAGCCCTTGGGAGGCTAAACCAGGAAGATGGCTGTAAGTCAGGGTAGCCTGGGCTACATAATGACTATACAGCAAGACTTTTCCTCAAAAAAAAAGTTATGCTCAGCTTATTACATTCAGATGTTCATCACATACATGTAGGTATCAGAAAAAATCAATTAAGCATTAATTGGGCATGGTATCCTATATACATGCCATCCATTCCAGTTCTATGATCCATGTGGTAATCCCAAATGATTGTTTCATTATTGTGCTAGAGCCTTGCTAGTTTTATTCTCCAAGTATCGTACAATCCAGCTGAAGTACTGACTTACAAGTCGTTACTCTGTGAAACTACATTTTATGATTCCTACAGCTCTTGCTTTGTTCTTCCTTCACTAACCACACTGCTTCCAAAAAAAGGATTTAAAATGCTGACAGTGCCTTCAAATATTCTTCTTCTTTTTTGTTTTGTCTTGTGATATTTCTTTTTAAAAAAAAAAAAAAAAATGTCTACAGTTTGGAGAGCCTCATACAGCTTTGACAGGATGTTGGGGATCTGAACTGATTGAGGTCCTCATGCTTGGTGGCAGATACTGAGGCATTTCTCCAGCAGTTCTTAGTTGTTTGGTTTCCTGAGTTTTCTTATTGCCTTTGTTGGGTTGGTTGGTTGGTTGGTTGGTTAGTTGTTTGGATGGTTGGTTGTTGTTTGGTTGGTTGATTGTTTGGTTGTTGTTTGGTTGTTTGGTTGTTTGGTTGTTTGGTGGGTGGTTGGTTGGTTGGTTAGTTGGTTGGGGTAGTTTTGTTTCCTGAAGGAGGCATTTAAATGTGTTGCCATTTTCCTCCTATCTTTTCATCTCCACTCCCCCATGTTTCCCTGCTTCCTCTCAAGTAGATGACCTCTCCTAAAATTATTATTGATGTCTGTACATATATGTCTACACAAACTACTTACCCCATGAATTATTGCTTTATACACATGTATTTAGGGCTTATCACCTGGAATTGCATAATCTATCAGGGATCTCATCCCTAGAGAAAATTTATTCTATCTCCCAACAACTGTTAACAGCCTGACTCTTCACTGGTTGTTTATAGAGGTTTTGTTTGTTTTATCTTGTTCTGTTCTGATTTTTATTGTCTTTTGTTCCAATTTTTGTTCTTTTTGCTTTTCTTTGATTTTGAAAAATATTATTTTTTTTGAGGATTTCATTCATTGCATTTCACACTTTTCACCCTCATTGCCTCCCAGATCTACTACCTATTCCATACCGACCAAATTTATATTCTCCTTTTTTTTTTTAAGAGTTCAAATCCCATTGATGCTACTATGTACTCTTACCTATGTGGCCAACCACTAGAATACATTAGATCTAACAGAAGTCTTAAAGAAAATTAATTCTCCCTCTCCCAGCATATATTAACTACCAATAGCTCCTCAAATAGGAGTCAATCTGCAAGGCTGTTATGACACCCCTTTCAAGGTATGACATCATCTTTCAAAGAAGTGTTGGTACAAAATCAGCCATTTGTTAACTGTCAATAAAAGATAAAGACAAATAGTGTAAGATATCATAGGGTACCCATGGCTAAGACTAAATGACAAGGGTACAATAACTCATTGTGGGCGAGACAGTCCTCAGGTGACTGGACTTCACAATCATGGCATTCATGGCAGATACTGAGCTTTATTTCCATGATAGCTAACATTCTCTTGCTTAGGTAATTTAATAAGACGGTGGTATTTTACTGTCTACTGCATTGCTTGGCATACTAAAAAGATAGTTGCAGGAAACAAGCAAAGCCCAGGAATCAGAAGTAACATCTTCCCCTCCCGAACAGATCCTGCCACCTTCCCTCTGCCCAAGGAAGGACAACCAGAAAACATGTCCTTTAGATGGTACTATCTTCATTCTCAAAAACCAGTTGCCTAAGGACAGCTGGCAGGTGGGGCAAAGGGATGACAAAAATGCTACTATGCCTGCCATTCCCTTCTGTCATCTATAATAGAGGACACTCACTCTTGGTATACCGCAGCAAGGTGCAAGAACTGCTCCCTACATCTCCTCAGTGAGCAGTTTTGTGTCTTCCAAGGGAAGACACAGAAAATCTCAGTCTCCCAGAGTTCATCAGAAGAGAAGCCCCTTCCCAGCGGGCTAGGACACAATGGGATTGAAACCTGTAGCCAGGATTGGCACAGGAGCTAGAAATGGCCTAAGAGGATTGTGAACTATCTACTGAAACTCTAATGTTGCCTGCTGTGGTGGTTTAAATATGCTTGGCTGAGGGAGTGTCACTATTAAGGGGTATGGCCTTATTGGAGGAAGTGTGTCACTGTGAGGGTGCACTTTGAGACCCTCATCCTAGCTGCCTGACAGTCTCCCCCTGGATGCACCATATATCTGCCTGGATGCTGCCATGCTTCCCACCATGATGATAATGGACTGAACCTCTGAAACTGTGAGCCAGCCCCAATTAAACGTTATCCATTATAAGAGTTGCCTTGGTCATGGTGTCTCTTCAAAGCAATAAAAACCCTAAGACACCTGCCCATCCCAGAGGAAATCTCACTCATATCAGAAGTGCCTAAGAACAGAGGAGACCATGATAACAGTCACAAGAACAAGTGCAGTTAGAGGATGCTGAACTCCATGGTCCTGCAGTCATGATGCCTGGGACCATTCCTGTGTGGACACAAAGACCTATAGGATGGAACCATCCTGGAAGCCCACACTGCTGTGTGTCTATCACACACCACCTACATATGTAGGTCCAGTAGAAGTAGATGGCAAATGATGGAGGGTTCTCTGTGGGGTATTCCAATCAACAATAACTCCAACTGCCAGATTTCCAGTCCATGGGAACTTACATCCATTGAATGGGGAAGTCTTCTGAGGCCTGACAAAACCAAGACTGTAACTGTTCACTGTGCATAACACCGAGTTTGAGGAATTCTCTACTTCTAGCCAGTGATGACAGTTCTGGTCTAATCTTTGCCTCTTACCTCCCAGAGGCTTGGAAGCTGCTGCAGTGTATCATCTTGGTAGTGCCATCAGAGAATTAGTTCATTTTGAACCCAGCCTTGTGAATTCCTTGCTGTCTGTGGCTGAACATGATAATATTTTTGTCATTCCTGGTAGGTGATTCATGCTCTGGCTCTCGGAAGGATGATGACGTAAGGTCCTAGCTACCTTGTTCTCTCCTCACACCAGTGGTAAAAATGTGACTTTTCACATTCTTGCTGCATCTTACATTTTTTGTTTATACATGTTCTGCAGTAGACTAAGACTTCTTCATAACATGGTTTAAAGAGGTGAAAGCTGAAGATTGTATGATTATAGGCAAGTTTGGCTTTAGTAATTATGCTGGGTAGTTGTGTCAACTTGATACAGTCTAGAGTCATCTGAGACAAGGAAACCCCAACTGAGAAAAATGCCTCCATGAGATTGTGCTATAGGCAAGCCTGTGGAGGTTTTCTTAACTATTGATTCATTTTCTTAATTAGTTATTGTTTTAGTTTTATTGCTGTAAACAAATACCATGAGCACAGTAACTCTCGTAAAGAAAAAGATTTAATTGGGCCTAGCTTACCGTTTCAGAGGTTTTGTCCATCATCATCATGGCGGGAAGCATAGCATTGGGCAGACAAACATGGTGCTGGAGAAGGAACTAAGGGTTCTACATCTTGGTCCACAGGCAGCAGGAGGAAGGCTGTAGCTTGGGCATAGATCTCAAAGCCTGCCTACACAATGGCAGACTTCCTCCTACAAAGCCACACCTACTCCAACAAGGCCACACCTCTTAATCATGCTATTCCCTATGGGCCAAGCATTCAAACACAAGAGTCTTTAGGGGCCATTACATTGAAGCTACCACAGTGACCGGTGGGGTCATCCATAGGCAGGTGGTCCTGGACTCTAAAAGAAAGCAGGCTGAGCAAGCCATGGGAAGCAAGCTAGTAAGTAGAACTCCTTTATGGCTTCTGTATCAGGCTCCTGCCTCCAAGTTCCTGCCCTGCGTGAGTTCCTGTTCCTGTCCTCACTGCTGTTGATAATGAACTGATGTACAGAACTGTGAGCAAAATAAACCCTTCCCTCCCCAAGCTGCATTTTGGTCATGATGCTTCATTACAGCAATAGTAGCCCTAACTAAGACAGTAAATTAAACACAGCCTTGTGTCACCTAACAAAGGTAATACATTCTGAAAAAATGTGAAATCATATAATTCTGACACCAACCTAAATGGCTGTGGCATAGCTGATGATATAACCTATAAGGTCATAATTATACCTCCTGATCATGGCTCCCAGGTCTATGACTGTTCCCAAAAATCAATGAGAAATTCATGTCCTTCAAATCAAGGAATTCAAACCAAGGTCACATGACAAGACTTCTAGGACTAATTTATTTCTGTTATTATATTTAAAGATTTAATTTTTTTATACAGACACACCAGAAGTCAGCATCGGGTCCAATTACAGATGGTTGTGAGTCACCATATGGTTGCTGGGAATTGAACTTAAGACCTCTGGAAAAGCAGTCAGTACTCTTAAGCACTGAGCCATCTCCAGCCTCCCTGTTATTATATTTAAATGAATACTTAAACTTTTACATAAATAAATAACTATAAAAAATTACCGAATATCACAAAAAGATGATTTTACTTCCTCAATACAGATGATAATCAAATGATGACAAAATCACAGAGAAAACAGAATAACTTATACCAAGAAAACCAAATGTTTGTGTTCTCAGTTAATATTATTATTTCACTAGCACGGCCAATATTTCCTCTCAGGAAGGTTATAACTACTGTTATAAGGTTATAACTACTGTTTGTACTATAACATGGATTTTTTTCTGAGGCCTAAGAAACTCATAAAAGATGTCATTTCCTTTGAAGAAGAAAATAATAGAAAATTTAATTTTCTTCTATCATGTTAATAAGAATAATACTATAGAGAGTAAAATGTTAGCTTCAGGGTAGGCGCACTGCTAGACCTCAATACTGGATGGAGGTCTGTCTCCAAGACTAAATGAAGACTCATCATTAACTCATTATCAAACTTCAATTTAAATCAGAGCTAAAGAGACTAAATCCACTTAACAAAACAGAAATGTTTCAGGAAGGCAAAAACAACTCTAAAAATTTTCAGCAATCAGATCACATTTCAAATGCACTAGGATGAGTTATTAATAAAAGTCTCCTGAAAGTTACCTTAACGGACTCATAAAATATTCAACACAAAATATTTATATTGTGATTAATCACTCATAAAAAAATCAGAGCTAAACTTATTGATTCCCTACTGTGTCATAGTGTCTATGTTCTTGGTTTGCATCTGTACTTTCATAACAGATACCATTAGGACACACAGGAGGCCATATTACAAACACAAAATGTTCCTTCAACTTTGTGAGCTGACACTGCTCATGTAACTTCCACCACTGTGGATAATCAGGCTGAGACAGGCCACTTCCGGCCTGCAGAACCCATGGTCCTGTTTCTTTTTCCTCCCTACTCCTCCTAAATGTACTACCTAGGTCTTTATCTCAAGGTCTGCTTTTGTAGGGAACGACAGTGATGACTGTTATTACTAGGAGCTAGGGAGGGTAGCTCAGTAAATAAAGTGACAGCAATGCAAGCCCAAGAACCTCATTTGATCCCTAAATCCTACACAGACGAGCTGAATGTGGTGGCATGTACTTGTAACGACAACACTGATGATGTAGAAGTGAGTTGATCCCTGAGGGTCATGGGCCAACCAGCATGATGTAATTCATGAGCTCTAGGTCCCAGTGAGAGACCTTGTCTCAAACAAGCAAGGTGGACAGCTTCTAAGAAGTAACCTCTGAAGTTGGCCTCTGGCCTCTACGTGCACATACACAACTGTAAGTGAATGCACACATACACACACCTGCTTGTGAGCCACACACACACACACACACAGTGTGAAGGAAGGAGGAGTGAGAGAGGAAGGGCAAGAAATCAAGGGAGCAAGTTGGAGGAGAAAAGGAGGGATGGAGGGAGCAACAAGGGAGGGAGAGACAGAGAGACAATAAATAGTTGCAGGTGATGTGTCATATGCCTTTAATCCCAACACTAGGAAGACATAGTCACGCTGATGTGACTCTGGGGCCAGCCTCGTCTCTACAGAGCAAGTTCTGAGACAGCCAAAGCTACACAGAGAAGCCCTGTCTTGAGGAGGAAAAAAAAACAAAAAAAAACAAAAACAACAACAACAAAAAAAAAACAGTAGCACTAGTAAACAGACCTCAGCAGAAAATCTGCAATTCTATATCACTTTCTGGGCATCAAAGATCCAAATTCTAATGATAATCAGAGGTGATGATTCAACGTGGTATACATACACTAGCTGAAAATCATACGTGTGGCAGACCATATATGTTACAGGAGACTAAAATATGTATAAGTTTATAGGTTAGCTAATACTTTGAAAATACATCATACCCATACCAATTCTGTAGTAGTTGTAAGTAATCCATGTTTTTTTACGTTTATTATTTACTTACTGAGCAGTCTACATGGGCATACACAAGGGCATATAGGTGTATGCATGCCAAGGCACACTAGCGGAGGTGAGAGGACAACTTGCAGGAATTGGCCTTCTGCTTTCATCATGGGGGGTCCAAAGATCAAACTCTCACTGTAGGGCTTACCATTAAATGTCTCTATCCACTGAGCCATCTCACAAACCCACTGACTCCAGTTCTTACAAATGAGAATGGTGAGTGGTGTGAGCTGCACTCAACTGAGTACATGCTCTACAAGAGAGGAAAAACTGTGCACCAGTAAAGAGGTCTTTAATCTCCTGCACCTAAAAAACAGACTGGACTGAAATCGAGCCTAAGATTTTATTGAAAAACTGAGCTACAAAGAAGAGTAAATGCAGAGGCCCAGAGGCTCGGCCATCAGCACTCTGATAGAGTAAGAGGGGGAGACGCTGCATGGGATGACGATACCCCCATCCCATGTGGTGGGCGGGTCTGCGTGAGGACTCTGAATGCTCAGATTCTACAGTACCCTCCAAGCTGGTAAAATCTGTTCCTTCCATTTCATAAAGAAAAGTTTTCTCCGGTTGCCTAGAGACCTTGCAAAAGACAATGAAAGTCACCCCCCTCAAAAATGTCCTACCCTTCCTTGTTGACTTTAGACCAATAACGGGAGTCAGAAACCACTTATAAAAGCTCCATTTGTAAAATGTACAAGCATAATGCCCAGCCTGCATGTGCCATTAAGAACTGAGCGTGTGTGCACAAGCGTGTTCTGAGGATGTTTCACTGAGGAATAAGGAATGAATGCTAGCTATAGGAGATCACATTAGTGTGTAGAGCTCTCTTGTCTGTCAGAATTTAGTTTCTAACAAGGACATTTTCAGTAGGTCCTAAACAAGGATTAGATTGTCAGTGGAACAGACAGAATTCTAAAGCAGCAGGCATAAAGATGCCACTTAACAATAGAAGGTACGTATGTTTGCAGTGTATCAGAGCAGCAACCAGAGAGCCTTGGTCTGTAGGAAGCTGAGGCACTGCTTAATAAATCATTAGTCACTTTCTTTATAGAGCCAAGAAAGCTACTCAGGCTGTTATAACAACAACAATAACAACAAAACCCACAAACTCAGCAGGTTAAAAAACAAAATCTATTGTCTGATAGTTGTAGTCACAATTAGCCTAACTTCAAAGAATTAGCAGGGCCTTTTTCTTCGGACAGTAAGAACCTTGTGGTTTTTGAAGACCAACAGAGTTAGACAACTAACCTGGATCCTTGGGAACTCTCAGAGAGTTCTCTGAGTGGTTCTCTGAACACTCACCAAATAGTATACATGTGTAGCTTTAAATTTTTCAAACCTTATTTGTAATGATGGTTCTTAAAAGCTTTAACCTCCCTTGTAGGCTACCACCCACCAAAAGTAGTGGGTGTGGAAGGAATTCAGGGGCGGGGCAGGGGGTGGGGAGGAGACCTGTATATAAAGGTTCTTTGGAGCAGCTCCTCATCTGTGTTGTCTAGAAATCAGTTCAGTTCAGAGATTAGCAGGCAGCAGCAGCTCAATCCACTCACAAACACTTCATGGATACACCTTGTGTATCCAGTTCAGTAGAATCGGAGTTGCAAACAGGAATCAGCAGCGGTGGAACTACCTTGCAGCCAGGCCTCATCCCCGGCACAAGTCAGCAGGAGAGACCCAGAGGGACTCCAGGAAAAGTTCTCAGCTGTGCCTCTCTCAGGGAAGGGACTATCAACAAAGGTTGCACAGCTAGCTCTGTAAGCAAGCCCACCTCTGGACCTGACACTACCCATCAAGTCCTATTTATACCCTCCAAACATCACCTGTCCTCCACAGGCCTTGCCTCGACATGTGTCTTGCCTCAGCTGTGTCTGCCTCAGCTGACATCACTCTGCCAATCAGCCAGAGTCCGAGGGAGTGGCAAGAAACTGCAGCACAGCACCAGCTCAACTAAGCAATGTAAGGTGGACCAATACATGTATATGCTTAGTGAAGAATCCTTTATCACCTCTCCTTTCACATGCTTGCATTGGCAGAACATCCTTTCCCTGTGTCTGTTTCAGCTAAACATTCCTTCATGTGTTTGTCCCAGCAAAACACCATCCAACCGACTTCCCAAAGAACCTTTAAGTTTCCACTTCATACATGAGCTGGACCTAGGCCCCCTTGTGCAGAAGTATAGCTCAGTCTTCCTGCGGGTAGTCCAACTATTAGAACAGGGGCTGTCCCTGACTCTGTTGCCTGCCTCTCTGTAGATCTTGTTTCCCTAACTGGGCTGCCTTGTCTGGCTTCAATGGGAGAGGATGTGCCTAGTCCTGCAGTGACTTGATGTGCCAGGGTGGGTTGGTACCCAGGGGGATCTCCCCCTTCTCAGAGGAGAAGGAGAGAGGGGATAGAGGAAAGGGCGGGGGGGCAGGAGGGGAACTGGCAGGAGAGGAGGGTTATGTAAACTGAATAAATACATTAATTGATGGGATCAGGATGAAAAGTGAATAAATAAGTTAATTAATGGGGACAAAAGGAATCTTGTGTTTGTCTCCTGCCAGTATGGAATTCCTTGGCTTACAGATGTATTGTTTGGGTCCCTACTTTTATTTTCACTGTGCGTGTCCAAATTTCTAACCTTACAGGGGAAATTACTACTTACAGCTCCAAGTATCACCTTTCTAAGTTCAAGAAATTGACATATACCTCAACATACAAACGCTGAGTGACTATAAGTCAAACTCCAACAACCAATGAAGTCCTTTGCTTACATCACCAAGAAGACCTAGAGCTAGAGAGACAATTAACTGAAAGGAAGAAAGCAAGCTGAATCCTTTTGAGAAGAAGACAAACTTTTTACAAAAAGAAAAAAAAAAAAAAAAACCAAGGAACAATGTGACCTTTCACCACAGTAATACAACTGTTATCTAAGAGGGAAAGCCCAGCCCCTCCCTTCTGGGACTAGTGTATATAGAATCTAAATATCACTAATATCAGAACACTTAAAATAGAATTCTGGGCTACCATTTAGAGTAGAAACATCTGGAGGACAGAAAACAAATGGCCTAAATCCAGCTTACGGTTGGCCCAATAGATCCCTATTCCAACTATCTGGCGTGGTCTCTAGACCCTAAGCACAACTGTAATACATACTAGCACCAGCTCAAACCAGAACACTGATTCTCCAACCTGAAAGAGGAATCACTGTGGTAGAAAGGGCAAGCGAAGCCCCTAACATCACCTTCTGTTATCCCAGATGATAAACCAGAAGGAACATTTTAACCAGGAAGCATAAGAATGCATGTACCACCACCACAGAATGGCTCCTGAACATAAAAATACATTATCTCAAATTTAGATTAGCATCATATATTGGTTCAAGATAAAACTACTGTCACACTGCAAGCCGATGCTGAGGTGAACAGCCGCAGTGGTCTGAAAATCACACTCCACAGACTAATGGCAATTCATAAACTGCTTTGTATTTTTCCACAGCAAGGTAAGGATTGAAAGTGAGATTAGACATTTGAAATTTTTACAGCAATCTGATATTCTAGTCATAATGAAGGGTAGATTGTTACATGGTTCAAAAGGATAACTCATGACAAAATAAAAACAAACTAAAAGAATGGGGTTCTTTCATCTACTCCATTTGAATATACTGTTCTAAAGAACAGTGGGACAAATAAAGTCGGCCACTAGGCAAAACTTCAGCAGCTCTCTAAAAGGAGAGACGTTGTTGGATGGAATGATACATGTCCTTTACAGTATTCCCACAGGATAGGATACAATGTCTGAAAACATGGTATGAAAGATCCTGTAGGAACAGACACAAAGTGTTTGTTTAACAGCAAACCAGGCAGACAGAGAAGGTAACCCATCTAGTGAATTTCAACCAACTGGATGCTTGCTCACCTCAATGCTCATACAATTTACTTGTGACTTGAGTAGCCATAGTGGCAGGCCTTTGTAATGGTGGAACAAAAATCATAGACTCTCTCACCAAGATCGGTACAGTGCTTGATAATATTAAATGTGTAGATAATGACCAACGCTGACTTTTCAATGCAGTGAGTTGCTTCCTCAAAGAAGCCAACTACACACTTAATGAGCTAATTGTATTATACTCCTCCTCTGAATGGCACAGCAATCCATTGTCACTGTGCCTGATACTATAACTTGAATATAATTATGAACTTGAATCCCTTTATCTACTAGGCCTCACATATTGGCATGGAACCTACCATGCCTCTTAGTCCTCTTAGGACATATCCTCCTGTTGTAAGGTTGGACTGGCCTAAGGCTCAGATTTAGAACTGTGAGATAGGTGGTGCCAGGCCTTAAAACAAGAACATAAGTTGAATAGATGACCATTGTAAGGTCCAAAAGGAACCCAGGACAAATGACTGACTGAGGTGCCTGTTAGTAGACCAAAGCACATGCTGGCCTCTAGGCTCTCTCAGCAAGTACCTGTTACAGAGTCTATGCTGGCATCCTGGTTCTTCTCAGCTCTTCTTTGCCCAACCCCTATCCTAAACTTTTCCAGCCTATTGGCTCCCCTTCCCCCAGCTTCTCACTCCTATAACCCTGCCCTCTCTCCAATGTGCTCTCACAGGGCTCTCCGCCCTCTTGGCTCCCTTCTATCCTCTCTGTCAGCTCTCTTCTCTTCCCCTCTCACTCTCTCCTCTCATGCCCCAGTTCAGTCGACTACTTTCTCTCCCTTCTCTGGACTCTTCCAGATGCCTCTGGCTGAACTCTCCCTCATACCTACAATAAAATCCTTCTCCTCATAAGAATGGTCATGTCCTCAGTTCCTTCATTTGATGCTCAAAACCCAGGAGAGGCATATACAAGCTCCCTTCGAAGTGACTCAGCCTCTCCTAACCAAACCAAGCTGCTGATTTGGCTCTCCTATGGTATGTATGGATCATTTCTTCTGGCCTCTGCTACCTACCCTATTTCACTGCAACTTATTTCTAGAGTCCACCTCTTCAGCCGTTTCTTACCTTTACCTGGTCTCTCTTTGCCCACTGGATCTATTGGCCATGCCTTCCGGGCCTATATGTTGTGATCCTATTCCATCTCAGCTTCCTCCTGGAAGTCCTATAGCTTCTCTATGCCCTTCTGGACCTATACAACAACCCTTTCCTCACCTCAGCTGCAGAGCTCATTGTGCCCTCGTGGACATATGCAATACTGGAGTCCTCCTTCTGTCAGAGTTCCTGCTTGTGATCCTCATCCTTCATGACAACACTGTTCGCCTGTCTCTCAGCTCCCTTGTGGAGCTTACTGCAACCCTCATTCCAGCAGAGTTCATTCTGGGACCCCATTCTCCTTTCCTCCTCAGCCTCAGTTTCCTCCTCGGACTCAGAGATTTCACTGAAGCTGCACTGTCTCACTGCAAACAGCTTGGTCTCAGTACAGCTCAAGAGCCAAAAATTGGCACTGTAGAGTGAAAAATTATAAAGACCACTTTATGAAATATATATAGGCTTTTCTTTACCCTAAACCTGAGCAAGAGGATGCAGGTTCCAGAAGGTGGGACTGAATGTAAGATTTCAGGCCCTCAAGCCTCAGGGAAAAGAATCCACCTGTGGATGGGGAAGGCCCAAAGCAGGAAGACACATTCCTGACCACAAAAAAAAAAGATACAAGTCATCTAGGTGAAGCTATGGCCGGAGCAAGTGAGAAATAGTTAACCTGAAATAGTTGGTAATGACAGGGTAGGGCACAGTGACATGGTAAACCTACATTCTTGAGAAGAATGAGTGTGCAGAGTGATTTACACATGACTCTAAATCATTTAGGGTGGGTTCCTCTGAAATGTTCCACTATTTTTATGTTATGTATCCTTGACAACCCCTCACCCCCCTTCCCACTCCCCTAGTTTGTAGTTTACCCCTTTAAAAACCCTCCTCAGACTGACTGGCGTCGTCAAACTCTACTCCTGCGCCAGTGTGCAGTTTGACTGCTGGCTGCCAGCTCTCTTCCCTAATAAACCTCTGCTGATTGCATCCAGGTACAGGTTCTTGGAGTTTGTGGGTGGCCGCAACTTCCCGAGACTTGAGTAAGGGTCTCCCGAGTTTGGGGGTCTTCAGCACAGTCGATTTTTAAACTCTTTCATATGGTAAAATCTTCCACAAGTGCACAAATGATTCCAGAAGTCTCTTATATCTAAACTTTCCCTGCTCTTTATTTCCAAAAATCTCTTATCTCAAAGGTTTTTCTACTTTTGCACCCTGAAAAATCTTTTATCTCTATGATTTCACTGCACTCTGCTGTCAAGAAATCCTTTAAGACTATTGTGTAAACTCTTTATCTTAGGTTTTTTAATTCGTTCAGTATGGTTTTATTATCTGGAAAATCTGTAATAAAAGTTTGGCTTAAAACTTACAAAAGTTTTAGAGTTTAGAAATCTATACATAGGCAATCTTAATCTGCTACAGTGCACTGTATATATACCTCTGTTCAACTCCTGTTTGGCTAAAAAAAAAAACAAAAAAAGGTTCTTAATAGCGACCATGTGGCTTGCCTCCATCATGGCTGATAACCTCTTCAGGATGGAAGCTACCACGTGACTGACAGCCATCTTTACTTAGGATAAAAGAGTGCACATGCAATCTAGCTACACCACCAACTTTATTAAGATGACCACAAGGTATGAACCAACTAATACAACAATCATAAAACTTCTCGGTCCTACTGAGCCCTCTGCTTATCATTGTATAAGAAGGTAACAGCAGGTCTCCAGAATCCTAATTTTAGATTAGGATGGATTTGCTATGCTGGTTTTAAACAACATATGTTTAATGAACAAGGTTTATAAACCACTAAGGTTATAAACATTTGCTCAGGTTAACAAAAGCTGATTTAGATTTACATTTAACTACTAACTGTTCAATACCCGGCTCTAAAAATTCTCAGATAAGGATCAACATATAAATAAAGTTTGTTTGATGAGTAGGGTTTATACATTCCTAATGTCTACTCAGGTGAGTAGTAACTGACTAGAAGATATGTGTCTAGCCTCTTTGTCTTTGCTAACTTTGTTAGCCTTCAGCTGTTTAGATAAACTGAGTCATATAAAAACCTATGACATTACAAGGTTCAGGAAAGTAAAGTTCCCAGTCTCTCTGTGAACTGTATTTATGGTTTAAAGATTTGTTTTGATGCTGAAAATCTTCAGTTAAATCTTCAACTCAAAAATTTTTATACTCTAACTTATTAGGGATAAAGCTATTGTCGAGTGAAAAATTACAAAGACCATTTTGTGAAATATATGCAGGCTTTTTCTTTGCCCTTAGACCTGAGCAGAAAGAGTGCAGGTTCCAGAATGAAGAACTGGATGTAAGATTTCAGGCCTTTACTGTTACTGCCTCGAGACACATTCCGGTGGAGGGCATTATCCCTGAATCAGAGGACACTTGCTAGATTAACATTCCTCAAGCCTCAGGGTGGGAAAGGCCCAAAGCAAGAAGACACATTCCTGACCACAGAAAAAGATACAAGTCATCTAGGTGGGGCTATGACAAGTGAGAAATAGTTAACCTGAAATAGTTGGTAATGACAGGGTAGGGCACAGTGCCGTGGTAAAACCACATTTTTTAGAAGAATGAGTGTGCAGAGTGATTTTCACATGGCTCTAAATCATTTGGGGTGGGTTCCTCTGAAATGTTCCACTATTTTTATGTTATGTATCCTTGACAACCCCTCACCCCCTTCCCAATTGAAACAATAAAATATTTAGTTTCTTTCTATAAATTTCACATTTTAAATAATTTGGATAGTTGGTTGTCTACGACAGATTTGAGTGGTAAGAACTAGGAATGGGAGAGCAGGACATGGCTTGGGAAATGTGTCTGCTGTCAAGCCTGACTACCTGAATTGACCCTCTGGACCCACATGGTAGAAGGAGAGAAGACTTCTGACCTCTACATGCACACCACAGTACACCCACCCACCCACCCACCCACACACACAAATAAATGTAAAAAAAAAAAAATGCTAAAAAGTCCATTATCAGTGTGATAAAATAGCTGACAGGAAAGACTTGAGAGGAGATTTATTTTAGCTCCCAGTTCATATGATTCAATCGTCTTGGTAGGGAAGGCCGTGGTAGCCAGCAGCTCTGTTCATGAAGACAAGACAAAGAAATAAATTGAATCAACCAAGCCAAGGGGTTTCAAATTTAAATATAAAAGTCCTTGGTTCTTGCTAATCCTCACTATTTGGTATAATTGATTATCTCAGGGCTAGGAGGCACTGCTGGAACAAAGGCAAGGGAAGCCACAGTTCAAATGCAGATTTCTTTTGGATTTCTACACAATGAAACAATCCTGTTACAAGTAAGACTTCAGAAAGAGCTTGATTCTTGATTCTCACCGACAAAGCTCAGCTTTGCTACAATCTTGCTACATCCCTGGGCCCAGTTATTTCACTTCCTTGTCTGAAGGATGTGGAAGAGAAAAGGATTACATTCACCAAGTGCTTAAGGATCATCTGGAATTCAGCTGTTGCTTAATAAGTAGCAGTTTCTTTCTTCATAAGTATTATTAATTTATTCATGTTCAAATAATCACGGGCAGTCAAAAATTATTTAGAAAACTCTCAAGGTCCTTATAAGCTTATCTGGAAATAAATTGGAAGCCTAAATAAATAGATTAAAACATGGACTCAGACGTGGAGGGCCTGAGTTGGGGGTTTCTATTGCTATGAGGAATCACCATGACCAAAAGCAACATTGGGACTAATGGTTTATTTCATTTTAGCTCCAGTCACATTCTATAAGCAAGGGAGTCTGGGAAGTAACTCAAGGCAGAAACTGATAAAGAAGCCATGAAAAAAATTCTGCTCACTGGCTTTCTCAGCCTGCTTTTTGTTTTTGTTTTTGTTGTTTTTTATTTAATTGAAGAAATTTGTTTTTCATACAATGTGTTCTGATAACATTTTCTACACCCTAAACGCCTCCAAGATCCTCTCCACCCACTCCTCCATGCACTATAAACCCTTTCTCTTTCTTTAAAGAGCAAACGACAACAAAAATGAAACACACATATAGAAATAAGAAAACAAACTAGAAACCAAAATATACAAGCATAAGACCAGTAAGACAAAAAAACCCAAGCAGAGCAGCATGAGACAAAAAGTCTACAAAGAGACCATTGATTTTGAAGACCTCCATACTCGGGAGACCCTTCCTCAAGCCTCCGGAATCTCGACCACCCAAAAATCACAAGAAACCATACCTGGATGCAATCAGCAGAGGTTTATTAGGGGAGGAGCCGGCGGTCAAAAACGACAAGCTCTTTAGCTCCAAGAGCAGGGTTTTTGGCCCCGTGTGGTGGGTTGAAGGGTCTTTTATAGCATGGGGTGGGGAGGAGGAAGGCATTTTCGCGCGCTTACACATGATTGGTTGTTTTACAAATTTTGAACATAGCACTGGGAAGACCAAGAACAGTGGAACATTTCAGAGAATCTAGCCCAAATGATCTAGAGTCATGTGAGATCACTCTGCACACTCATTCTTCTCAAAAATGTGGTTTTCACCATGCTATTGTGTCCTATTCTGCCATTTCAGATTACTATCTTTACTTTTTCCGGCTATAGGGCTATGGCCCCACCTAGGTGGTAGCATCTTTATCTGTAATCAGGAATGCCCTCCTGCCTTGGGTGAGGCTTGGGGAATGTAATCCAGCAAGTGTCCTTCACCTGGAATGTGAAGGCCTGAAATCTTATTTTCAGTTCCGAGTTCTGTAAGGCGAAAAATCTACACATATTTCATAAAATGGCCTTTATAATTTTTCACTCTACAATTTCATCTTGTGTTTTTGTGTTTTTGTGTTTTTGTGTTGGCCAACTACTCCTCAGCCTAGGGTTGCCCTGAAGTGTAGTTATGGTGGTTTGAAAGAAAATGCCCCTCCCCACAGGCTCACAGGGGTGGCACTATTAGGAGATGTGGCCTTGTTGGAGTGGGTGTGGCTTTGTCATGGAGGAAGTGTGTCACTTGAGGGTGGGCTTTGAGGTCTCAGATGCTCAAGCCAGGCCAGTGGCTCATTCTCTCTTCCTGCTGCCTGTGAATCCAGAGGGAGAACTCTCAACTCCTTGTCTGCCTGCGCACCACCATGCTGCTTACAATGATGATCATGGACTAAACCTCTGACTGTAAGCCAGCCCCAATTAAATGTTCTTTTGCAAGTGGTTATCATCACTTATAGTTTCTTGGTTAGGGGTGTGAGCCCATCTCTTTTTCCCTCTCTCAGAGCTGGGACACCTTCTGGCTTGAACCTGTACTACCAGCCTCTGTGATTTCATACATGTGTCAGTCCTGTTGTGTCTGGAAGACACTGTTTACTTAGAGTCATCCATCCTCTCTGGCTCCTACAATCTTTCTACCTCCTCTTCCACACAGATCTCTGACTGGAAGGAGTTTGACAAAGACATCCCATTTAGGACTGAGTGCTTCAAGGTTTCTCACTCTGTATACATTGTCCAGTTGTGGATTTCTGTGTTATTTCCCATCTAATGCAAGAAAAAAGTTTCTCTGATAATTCAGCTTGCTTTCTTAATTACCCCAGGATCACCAGCCCAGAGGTGGCACCACCCACAATGGCTAGGTCATTAATAATAATTAACAAAACGCTCTACAACAGGCTTACCTACACCCCTAACTTATGACATTATTTCTTCAATGAGGTTCCCTTCTCTCAGATGACTCTAGCTGTGTCAAGTCGATATAAGAAAAGCAAAAGCAAGCAATGACAGCAGACGGTAGGTAGACCAAGCCATGATGAACAAAGCTTAAGCAATACTCCACAATGTTCTGGTCAAAAAGGATATCCAGTATATAAAGCACAATGTCTAATCTGCTGTCCTATGCACATAAGCTACTGACCACTTAAAGCACAGCCAGAGTAAAGTGTGTTTCACTTCTCTAGAACAAATATGACTTTGCAGTGTGGAAAGACACTCTGCACATTAGAGATTAATGAAGATCCTTTAATAAGAAAACACAACTGATTCTGGATAATGCACAAAGGGGAGCCAGTCTCAAACCTAAATTTTTACTGGCTTACATGTACCTTGGGCTTATACAATTTACTGATGCTGCCAGCCTCTCATTGTACTTTAAACAATTTAAATAGAGACAGAGAATGTAAGTGTGGCCATTTGGGCAGATGAGAGGTTTATACAGCAAAAGTACTGTGGTTTCCCTCCTCTTTTACTGAAAATAGATTCCCCCCCAACACACACACACACACACACACACACACACACATACTTTATTCTGATTGTGGTTTCCCTTCTCTCCACTCCTCCCAACTCTTCCCCACCTTCTCTCCCATCTGGATCCACCCCCTTTCTTCTCTCATTAGAAAACAAATGGGCTTCTAAGACACAATAAAATAAAACACATCAGAATAGGACCAAGCAAACTGAAGGAAAAAGAGCCCAAGAGAAGACACAATAAACAAAGATCCACTCATTTGCACATTCAGGAATCCCATAGCAACACTAAACTGGAAATTATAATATATATGCAAATGACCTGTAGGGTAAAAAGAAAGAAGAGAAAAGTACATAAATAAAATAAAAATTAAAATCATAATACAATTTTTAAAGGAAAAGAAAAAGCCCTGATATAACATTATGAGACAAGGAACCCCCAAAGATGTCGTTGAGTTCATTTTCTGTTGGCTGTCAATACTTGGACATATAACCTACAATTAAGAATAGTTTGTTTCACCTTTTGGCTGGGGCAGACACCTAGCTGTTCTGCTCCCGAGAAGACAGGAAGGCGCTATATCCTGAGCCATCCTAGAGGAACCACTGCACTCAGAGAAATGGGTAAGAACACTCTCCCACTACCCTACACCCCAGAGCTACAACTGGGAGCCTGGGGTGCTCAGGACCCACCAGCCACCCAAACACACCCCACCCTCCAGTATACCACTCCCCTTCCACACAGCGCATGATCCTTTTGGCTAGGGCAGACACCTGGCTGGTCTGCTCCTGGGAAGACACCATAGAGCCTGAGCCATCCTAGAGGAACCAGTGCACTCAGAGCAGCAGGATTTCAGGATCCCAGAGGTGGCCTGAGTCCCAGCAGTCCTTCCACCCAGGAGCTCAAGATCACAGAGACATCTGGACTCTGAAGAGTTCTGACACAAGCAAGATAACTGGAAAGACAGGCTCTAGTCAGAGACAGTGAGTGTAGATAGCACTAGAGTTAACCAGATGGTGAAAGGCAAGTGCAAGAACATAAGCAACAGAAACCAAAGTTACTTGGCATCATCAGAACCCAGTTCTCCCATAATAGCAAGCCCTGGACACCCCATCACACTGGAAAAGCAGGATTCAGAATTAGAATCACTTCTCATGATGATGGTAGAGGACTTTAAAAGGGATGTAAATAACTCCCTTAAAGAAGTACAGGAGAACACAGGTAAACAGGTAGAAGCCCTGAAAGAGGAAACACAAAAATCCCTTTAAAAAAAAAACTGCAAGAAAACACAACCAAACAGATGGAGGAATTAAACAAAACCATCCAGGATCTAAAAATGGAAGTAGAAACAATAAAGAAATCTCAAAGGGAGACTATCCTGGATATAGACAACCTAGGAAAAAAATCAGGAGTCATAGATGCAATCATCACCAACAGAATACAAGAGATAGAAGAAAGAATCTCAGGCACAGAAGATACCATGGAAAACATTGACACAACTGTCAAAGAAAATGCAAAAATGCAAAAAGCTCCTAACTCAAAACACCCCTGAGTCTTAGAGAAGACAGCAAATACACTTTTTTTAACACAGCTTGAATACAGAGATCTGGCCTACCTTTGTAAGCACAGACAATAAGCTAGATGGGTGGATTCTTGCTCAGCAATCACCACTCCCAAAATCTCTTTGTCTCCTTAATATGTTTCTGAAAAGTTGGCTCATAGTGCAGCTGCCTCTGTTCTTTAAAGCCTGTGAAGCCTCTCATATAATTGGTATTACATTCTTATATTTTACATAGTTGAGAAATCCTGTCTATATGTTTTTGAACTCGTGTTTTCACAGTTCTTTCCCACAGCCTTAAAGGTCACAGCATTTACCATTTTGCTAAGAACATAAACACACTCTTGTGTCCTGGACTCATGCTGCTTCTAATTATCATGGAGTCATTAATATTGGCAGGGAGAACATTCTTATATAACCCAAACATATGTATTTCCCAAAACATAAAGTAAATTATGTACATTATTACACAAAAATGTTTTATGCCTAGCAACCATCAACACTCAGGGAGGCCCATGCCCTGCTGTAGAATTGTGTCATGTTGCCCCTTCCGCAGTAGTCATGCAGGACTCAACATATGCTTCAAAACAAACCTAATTTTTTTTAAAAAAAATTAGACATGGAAGTTTCTACCCTCTCAGGAGCCTATGTTTAGGTAATATAGGCTTACTTATGACTCATTCTAATTTCACTAATAAAAAAAGAAAAAGAACCCTCATCCGAAAGTGGGTGAGGAAAAGCAAACTGGTAATCAACAGACATAACTGGGTGATTAAACAAGGTTGCAAGAAGTATATTAAGTAACAAAACTTGTAATAAAAATCTCAGGTCCTGACATCATGCTTACATACAAATGAGAAAGGTTAATTTCTCTATTTCACTTTTACAAAGTTTACAAAATGTTAGGGCTTCAGTAATTTCTATGGAAAAAATATCATGGAATATATATATGTATAATATATATGTACATATATATAATATATATACACACATTCAAGTTCAATTCAAAGAACCAATTGTCTAAATTCTTATATAAGTAAAAAAATCCCTTATTCTACTATTATATTCCAAATCCTATGCCTAATAAGACAATCCACACAATAACTAGTAAGCCACAAAATGGCAGAGGGATTACTATAAAACATAAAAATGATATACCTACTATGACATCTAGAAATATTTGTCCATAAAATTCTCATCCAATAACAACGTGTTATAATCATAAGTCATTGACATTTTGTGATATAGAACATCCACCCAAACAGTAAAATTTTCAGGGATTTTTAAGAGCCTGTTAAGGAAAGCATTTTAATCAAAGTGTCTGCCAAAATAAAATTAGGATTAATACAAGTAGCAATTAATAAAAGTTGACAAAGAGATATGCTAACATGGAAGGGAGAACGCTCAGGTAGTCTCACCCTTAAACAAACAATTACAGCACACCAATCAGTTGTCCAACACCAAGTGGTCAGCCCTAAAAACATGCGTGCAAGTAACATTATATAGGCTGAGGAAGTGGTATTTATTTATTTATTCAGAAAAACACACACAAAGAAAGAAATACAAAGACATATTCATCACCACCTACAACAACCACAACAACAAAGAAAAGAGATCATGAATTTGAAGTGGGGGTTACATGTGAGGGTTTGGAGGAAGGAAAGAACGTCACAAACTATATTATAATCTCAAAAACTAAAGTAAATCTTTTTGAAAAGGCTTGCAAAAAGCTGAAATTGAGTCTTAAATACTTTAGTACATCAGGAGATTAACACAGTAAGGAAAAAACATAGATGTGTTTCATATCCAAAAAAAAAAAAGAGAGAGAGAGAGAGAGGACAAACATTATTAGATTTGTATATAAGAGAGAAAGATATTATATATCTATGTATAAACAACACACATACATAAGCTCTCTCACACACACACATACACACACAAGTTCACACACATATAGAGACTCTCCACAGATGAATGTAAATTGAAAAGAATGTTTGCCTCTGGTTCAGGGGACTAGAGAACTAGTTATGATGGTTACTCTTAATTATCATCTTAATGGAATTTAGAAGTAAGTAAAAAATACAACTTTTCTTTGTTGGGTCTTTCTGTGGTTTAGGTATGAGCATGATTGTGGCTTCATAGAACGAATTGGGTAGTGTTCCTTCTGTTTCTATTTTGTGGAATAGTTTGAAGAGAATTGGTATTGGGTCTTCTTTGAAGGTCTGATGGAATTCTGCATTAAAACCATCTGGTCCTGGGCTTTTCTTGGTGGGGAAACCTTTAATGACTGCTGCTATTTTTTTATGGGTTATAGGACTATTTATATGGTTTATCTGATCCTGATTTAACTTTGGTACCTGGTATCTGTCTAGAAAATTGTCCACTTCATCCAGATTTTCCAGTTTTGTTGAGTATAGGCTTTTGTAGTAGGATCTGATGATTTCTTGAATTTCCTTGGTTTCTGTTATGCCTCCCTTTTTTAAATTAATTTGGATACTGTCTCTGTGCTCTCTGGTTAGTCTGGTTAAGGTTTATCTATCTTGTTGATTTTCTCAAAGAACCAGCTCCTAGTTTTGTTGATTCTTTGTACAGTTCTTTTTGTTCTACTTGGTTGATTTCAGCCCTAAGTTTGATTATTTCCTGCTGTCTACTCCTCTTGGGTGTATTTGCTTCTTTTTGTTCTAGAGCTTTCAGGTGTGCTGTCAAGCTGTTAGTGTATGCTCTCTCCAGTTTCCTTTTGTAGACACTGAGAGCTATGAGTTTTCCTCTTAGCACTGCTTTCATGGAGTCCCACAAGTTTTGGTATGATGTGCCTTCATTAAATTCTAAAAAGTCTTTAATTTCTTTCTTAATTTCTTCCTTGACCAAATTATCATTGAGTAGAGCATTGATCAGTTCTCACATATACTTGGGCTTTCCACTGTTTTTGTTGTTATTGAAGACCAGCCTTAGCCCTCAGTGATCTGATAGGATGCATGGGATTATTTCAATCATCTTGTATCTGTTGAGGCCTGTTTTGTGACCAATTATATGGTCAATTTTGGAGAAGGTACCATGAGGTGCTGAGAAGAAGGTATATTCTTTTGTTTTAGAATGAAATGTTCTATAGATATCTGTTAAATCCATTTGGTTCATAACTTTTCTTAGTTTCATTATGTGTCTGTTTAATTTGTGTTTCCATGATCTGTTCATTGCTGAGAGTGGGGTGTTGAAGTCTCCCAGACTCTAGCTGTATATGTATGTAGTGGAGGATGGCCTTTTCAGGCAATGGTGGGAGAGGAGGCCCTTGGTCCCACGAAGACTGGATGTCCCAGTGTGGGGGAATTCGAGGGAGGGGAGGTGGGAGTGGGTGGATGGGTAGAGGCACACCATCATAAAAGCAGGAGGACGGGGAGGGTGGATAGGATAGGAGGTTTCTGGAGGGGGAGGAGGGATAACATCTGAAATATAAATTAATAAAATACCAATAAAAAAATTACAACCTTTTGATGTGTTTGTGAGAGAGTTTTTAGAATAAGTTGAAGAAAGGTGCAAAGATGTACCTCAGTGAAGACTCTACCATTCTATGGCTTACAGTCCTGTACTGAGTGAAAAAGAGAAAGCAAGCCAAATTTATCACTCTACACTTCCTGACTGTGGACACACAGTGTGACCGGCTGCCTCAAGCTTTCCACACCACAACCACTCACCATGACGGACTGAGACTCAAAATAAACCCTTCCTTCCTTAAGTTGCTTTTTTTAGGTATTTGATCACAGCAATGTGGAAAGTAACAGATCTCTGGTGAACTAGGCTAAGAATACTCACGTTTTTCATTGTACACTATTTGCCACCTTTGGAAGATTTGAACGTATACCTCCCATTAAAATATGTTAAAAAATAAATAAAAATAAATAGTACCAAACATGTATGCAAGTAACTCAAAGAAGTTACATAAATAACATAAAGCAAGATATAAGATATACTGGATATTTAAAGGATAAGGTATCTGTGGGATTATGGAAAGTCTCAATACATAGTTGGTTTGTGGAATGGGCCTTAAATAATGACAAAGTAGAACTAGACACATAACAGAAACCACTCCACAGTATAGTATGCCTCAACAAAAGACTTAAAGTTGAGACAAGACTCAGGCATCTTTAGGAAGGCATATGCACAGTGGTCATTCTTCTGTAAGTGCTTAATAACTTACTGTACAGTTGAGAGCTTCAACACTACAAATTTATTATCTCAGGATTTCTCATGAAGAGTCTGAGGTTGGTCAGCCCTCTTTCTTCTTGGGGTCTTACCAGGCTTATCAATATCTTCCAGAGCTATGGTTTTCCCTAAAGCATGTGTCCCTCTTTTTCCAGAACTGTTGCAAATTCATGTCCTTGCAATGGTATGAATTTAGTATGAATTCAGTATAAACCCATTACTATACTGACACCTCCACAACTCACTGGTTGTTGAACAGGAGCTACACTCATCTCCTAGATGCCATTTGTAACTCTTGACAAGTAGTCCCTGAGACAGACCCTCCTCCTTCCATCCTGAGAATTCTTTCTACTTTAAAGGAAAGGCCCAGGCCTGCCCAGATAAAGGCACTCACTTGGTGATCTAATCACAGGCATAATGACTCAGCATATTCACAAGTCATGCCCACGCTGAAGGGGTGAGGATTTACACAGGATGTGCACTCCAAGGGACGAGATTGTTGGGAGTTATAATAATCCTGACTACCATGGATGGTAATAAAAGATAAAAAAAAAAATTCTCCAAAGCTATATCAAAATTCAATTTATTATTTGTCTTATATTATGTGCCCCAAAATGATGCCACCTGTAAAGGGTAAATGCATAATTAACAGTTGCACATAAAGATCTTCCCACATCTGGAAACTGCCTATTCTTTGACTATGGTCATCATTATCATCAAATGCCTGGTTTACTCTCTGTCAACTCATGCCTCACACTCAGAGCTTTCATTCAGTAGGAACCTTTCCTACCTATGCTATCTTCTTGCTTTCTTATCTATGAATACTAGATTAATAGTAAATTTATGAAGACTCCATCTCATCTATGGTGGTTTGAATTTAAAAAAGGCCCTCATAAGCTCATAAGGAGCTAAACTGTTAGGAAGCCTAACTTTGTTGGAGTTGGTGGGGCCTTGTTGGAGGAAGAACATCACTGAGAATTCTCAGCTCCTTCTCCAATACCATGTCTGCATACATGCCATCATGCTTCCTGACATGGCAATAATGAACTATAAGCCAGCCCCAATTAAATGTTTGCCTTTATAAGAGTTGCCTTGGTTCTCCACCACAATAAAACCCTAAGATGTCATCCAACAAAGAATGAGAAGTTTGGAACTTTATGTCTTTCTACTGGCCTTCATTTTTCAGGCCTTGTGTTAATTCATGCTTTTTTTTTTTAAAGCATTTTCAAGTATTCTATGCTTATATAGCCCTCATCTTTAACTATCCAAGAAAAAAGGATAGTAAACAGTTTAGCTTTGGTTTAAGTAAAATGTCATTCCTATCACCATATGGAAGAAAAGTACACACATAATTAATATTCCTTCAATGTAGATATACTTATTTAGGACTGCAAGTCTGAAATGATTAGAAATACCTCTTTCTCCTTCTGTCTGACAATTTATATTTTACTCATAGACAAAAATTAAAAGACCTTGCTCATTTTGTCTACTGACTAGGGAGACAAATGTTATCCTGAAGTTCAAAGAAATACATTACTGTGAAAAGACAATCAATATACAAAGCTGTTAGTCTCTCTGGACACTGTGGTAGAAGGTTGTAGAACTTCAGGCAGCTGTTATATTGCTATACTGATTTAACAGTACCTGTGTTCTCCAGCTTTAAACAGAACAGTAGTATGGCTTCCTCTTAGAAAGGGAAAATAGGTGTTTCTTGAGTTAAAATGGGTATGGTGATTGAATAAGAATGGCCCCCATGGGCTAACATAGTTGAATGCTTAGTCATTAAGGAGTGGCACTATCTAAGAAGGATTAGGAGGTATGGCTTTGTTGAAGGAAATATGTCACCGATTGGGCTTTGAGGTTTCAAAAGCCCAGTGTCTCTCTGTCTATCTCCGCCTCTCTCTCTCTCTCTCTCTCTCTCTCTCTCTCTCTCTCTCTCTCCCTCTCTCTCTCTGCCTTCAGATCAGGATGTAGCTCTCAGCTACTACTCCAGCACCTGCCTGCATGCCACCATGCTGTCCATCAAGATGATAATGAACTAAACTTCTGGAACTATAAGCAAACACATAATTACAATTACATAATTACATGCTTTCTTTCATAGGAGATGCCTTGGTCATGGTATCTCTTCCCAACAACAGAAGAGTAACTAAGACAATGGGTCAGACAACAATAAGCTCAACATAAATTGAAAATGTCCTAAGTTAAAAAATATATATTTAAAACACCTGACCTACTAAACATAATGTTTAGTCTAGTTCTTCTTTATGTATGACTGCTTTGCGTAATACTTGTATGCATGCATACCAGGTATGTGCCTGGTTCCTACAGAGGCTATAAGAAGGTATCAGATCCCCTAAAATTTG
Source organism: Arvicanthis niloticus (assembly GCF_011762505.2). Classification (NCBI taxonomy): domain Eukaryota; kingdom Metazoa; phylum Chordata; class Mammalia; order Rodentia; family Muridae; genus Arvicanthis; species Arvicanthis niloticus. Next base: position 13,726,414 of record NC_133429.1, on the reverse strand, counting down.
AGTTACAGATGGATGATTATAGGTGCTGGGTACCCAACCTGTGTCCTTTGAGAGAGCAGCAAATGCTCTTAACCACTAAACTATCTCTCTAGCCCTTAGTCTACTTCTTAAAAATGGGTAGGACATTTATCCTAAAGTTGAGTAAAATTATCTTAATACTAACATTATATTATAACAAAGTGTGAAATATCACATGTAATTTACTAAAACTTCATCCAAAACATAAAACAGCCTTGTACAGATGCACTTTCACACCATTATAAAGTTAAAAAGGTTGTAAGTCAAACCATTATAAGCCAGAGACTGTCTGTATGGCTTAATGGTAGTGATAATTTACAAAACGAACTTCGTTAGCAAAATTATAATTTTAACAATTTTCAACTGGTAGATGATGGCTTTCAATTTGCAACAGTTAGAGTGTCCATCACTTATAAGAGATTCAACGTTCTTTGATAGCAGCTTTATTAAGTCTTCAGATACCACCTGAATCCCTAATGAAGTGCAAAATAAGTGTTGTACAGACTGGCTGGTGTTGATGGAGAACAGAAGGCAGGAGATAAATCAGCCATGACTCTGTCCTCAAGTTGTCTATAAGTGAATAAGAAAATCCTAGAGGCATAATCAATCCAACGTTCCTTTCCTTCCTTCAGCAGGCAGATTCTTAGCATAATCCCCATTATAACTCCTAATATCCATGCCCTTCTGCGATTGATGCCCTTGAATGTAGGCAGGACCTGTGACTTGTTTCTCATAAAAGGAACATAGCAACATGGCATGATGTACACGCTACATGTCATGGGTCTGTGGTGATGTTACATACATTTATTGGAGTTGTTGGAGTCTCTCCCCTCCTGGCTTGGAGGAACCAGCCAGCCATGGTAAAGGAATCCCAGATGTAAAGGAATTACCAAAGTTAGATCCACACAAGAAAGTGAAATTCTCAGTCCTACAACCATAAGGAACTAAATTTTGCTCAAAAGCAAAGTGAGTTTGCAAGCATCTCCTAACTTAGTGAAGCTTTAGCTGACAAACCCATGCAAGCAGCCTGAGTGAAGCTTTGAGGGACAATGGTAGGGAGGGTGCAAATGGGCTATGCCTAGAATCTTGGCCCACAGACATATAGTAACATGAGAACAAATGCATACTGCTAAGTCACTAAGCTTAAAGTACTATTGTGAGGTGGTTAGCTTTAATTGTAAGCTCGATACAAACTAGATCCACCTTGAAGAGAGTTTAATGAGAGATTCTCTACATTGAGCTGCCTACTGGGCATGTCTGTGAAGGACAGCATAACTGATGTGAGAGGACAGTCCATTGTGGCTAGCACCGTTCTCTAGGCAGGGAGTCCTGACTTGTTTAAGAGTGAAAAAATTGCAGGGCAGTGATGGTGCATGTCTTTAATCCCAGCATTTGGGAGGCAGAGACAGGTGGATTTCTGAGTTCGAGGCCAGCCTGGTCTACAGAGTAAGTTCCAAGACAGCCAGGGCTACACAGAGAAACCCTGCCCCTCAAAAAACAAAAAACAAAAAAGCAAGAAAAAAAATGAAGAAATAAAGCTGAGCAGATCCAAGTAAACATGTAAGCATGTAATTCATATTCCCCTCTCTCTCTCTGTCTCCTCTCTCTCTCTGTCTCTCTCTCTCTCTCTGTCTCTGTCTCTCTCTCTCTCTCTCTCTCTCTCTCTCTCATGTGTGTGTCTCTCTCTATCTCTCTGTCTTTCTCTCTCTGTCTCTCTTCTTTTGCCTGTTTATGGGATATATTGTTTGAAGTTCCTGCCTTAATTTCCCCACAGTAATGAACAAGAAGCTTGAACTGTAAGCTGAAATGAACCCTAAGTTTTTTATTGTAGCAACAAAAAAGATACTAGGACCTATTGCTACAGAGTAAGAGATAATCAATACACTTTCCTAATACTTTTTCAAGCTGCTAACAAATCATGAGCATGCTAACAAACTCATATATTCTAAGCATCACATCATCAAAGGTGATGTGACACTCTCGTCTATATACTAGAGGAATCCAGAACTGGTCAGTCAGACACAAGCTTTGGTAAGACTGAGGAGCCAATCTGCAGACAATAGTGCTTTCAATGGGAAGCATGAATGCCTGGTTAACAGATCAAAAACTAAAGATCATCATAACTCTCACCTTTGACAATCTCAGAAAGCAAAGGACGTGGACTTCCTGGCTAAAGGCTCAGACTGAGTGGCCGGGGACAGAAGACATGGCAAGTAAAACCTGAAAGGTCAGGAGCATCACAAAGGTTGGTGAAGTAGACAAGCTGAAGGCATAGAAAACAGTGTCATTCTTACTTGTCCAAAGATAGTAAAAGTACATAATCTCCAGGGAAATGCAAGCCTTTTATTTCATATTTTAAAAACTCGTCTTCTCAACTAAGAATTGGCCTGTATGAGGAAGCAGAACAACCCCACTGGTCACCTATAGGCTCCTACTGTCATCGCTCCAAAAGTCCTATCACCACAGACTCATTATAACACAAATATTTTCACAAATGGAATGTAAATGATGTTTGATACATTTTTATCAGGATCATAAATATAGGTAAGGGGTTTTTTTATAATTTAGCAAAGGAAAGAAAAAAGTACTCAATTTTCAATATACTTATTTATGGTTAACTTTTAAAACTGTAAGATAGTAATCTGTTGTAAAACAAAAAAAAAATAGCTGATAAAATCTATGTCTAGAATAATTCATTTTTCTCCTTTGTTAAAGGAAATTTACCACACCATTTCATTTTGCTTTTTTATAGAAGGAGAGTAAAATCAATAACATTTTTCTAAATGGGCAGCTTTTAACCTGTTGGGGGACAGGCTAAAATTACCTTTGACTGCACAGTTAAGGGAGAGTTGTTTTAATTTCTTTTAATTATATACAATGTTAGGATTTTTGCAAACCATTACCTGTTGAGATGTACTTTCCTTGACAATTTAGGAAGACAAAACATTCATGCTTAACTGAGAAAATTACTCCCAAAACATTACTAAGTGCATAAGCACATTTCCAAAACCACAGGAAATAAAATGAAAACAAATGCGAAGAATATGCATTTACATAAAGCCTGAGTACATGCACAGAGACAAATGTGCAAGGCATAGCTTGCCAGCACCCCACAGGGCCTCCAGGTATGTCTCTCTGAATGCCCCATTTGTGAACATCTAGGTCAGCCCTATGGCTGACAAAACAATGCCCTAAATAGTGCATGAAAATAAATGAAATGTACTTTAATGTAAGCCAATATATCTTTCAGATACAGGGCAGCACCACATAAAACAAAGTTTCTAAACCAGCATCCAGGAACTGGAAACAAAGAGTATAAAAGATATGTGCAGGGACTTTTGAAAATAAATAAGTATATAAAATAACTAAACAGAGTAAATGAAGGGTAATTTACAGATCTCTTCTGCTTCAGTCAGGGGCAAGACTCACATGCTCCAATCTCCCCTGCTGTTTACAGCTGAAAGTACTGTCTAGAGAGTTAGGCTCCTAAACACAGACAACAATGCAAAGCAAGATCAAGTGCTACTTAGAATACACGTTTGGAAAGACTGACCCACAACAGAAGTTGTTACATCAAACTAGCAATAAGAAAAACACTGACATCCACAAAAGCATCCTTATGAAGAGCTCAGATTCTACTAACCATCTAATTACCTTGTAAGAGAAAGCACCTCCACAGACACAAAGCAGGGGACAAGAACAGGAGATCTAGAGTTGTAGTTCTCAACATGTGAGTCGAAATCTCTTTGCGGGTCCAAAGACCCTTCCACAAAGGTCACATATCGGATATCCTGCATATCATATATTTACAGTTTTATTCATAACAGTAGCAAAATTATAGTTGAGAAGGAAGAAAATAAGTTTATGGTTGGGGTCACCACAACATGAGGAACTGTATTAAAGGGTCACAGCATTAGGAAGGTTGAGAACCACCGCTCTAGAATGTAGTACAAAAAACATAGAGAACTTCAGCCATGACGAGGAAAGGCATCACACAAGAGAGCCATGTGAACTGGACTTTGAGAGACTGTGTGTAAAAATGTGGAATATCATAAGCACACACTTTCAAAATGACCGTAAAATAATTGTGTGTGCCAGACTTCAAATCCTGAGATGTCTAAGACATTCACTAACTACTTTTTCAAGGGTCTCTCCGGTTGTAGCAGAATATCTGATATATTGTCAATGCTCAAAAAAAAAAAAAAAAAAAAAAAAAAAAATTGAAGGAATAAGCAATGGCAGAAAATAAAGTGAGTGGCTCAATTTGCATAGCAAAGAAAAAAGATGCAAGTATCAAAATTCACAAAGACCATGAAAATCAAAATTGAGAACTTTTACTTTATTTGACTGTAACAGGAAGTGTCTGATCTTTTGGAGAGTAAAGTACAACTGGGTATGTATTTGCGGAGAATAGCTAAAAGCAAAAATATATAGACACTTGTAGTAGGAGACAATGAAGAGAATCAGGAGACCATTATAAGAGTCCAGATCAACATAATATGGGCCCAAACCGCAAAAATAAAATAAAATAAAAAGTGAGAGTAGAAAGAAAAGAAAGATGACCTCATAGAGACTGCACAGATCAAATCAATAGAGCAATCAGTCATTCATTCAGCAAACAGCTTTTAAGGATACACTACTGATCTACCAACCGCTGCTAGGAGATGCAAACAGGAAAAGTAAATAATGCAGACATAGTCCTTTACCTCAAAGAACTGACAGTCTCAGGGTCGTGTCTCTGGGAAACCAGATACAATCAGCGAAGACAGCAAGATGCCAGGCCTCACAAGTCCTGAGTCTAAGACGCCAGAAGTGGAGCGCAACAACCAAAAGAGAGTAAAATGGGGAAGATGGTGGGTGGAAAATGGTGTGAAGACCTTTAAAAAAAAAATACTTGTTGTAGCATAATATCCAGGTTCATCAGATAATAATTGCACATTTGAGAACAGGAGAATAAAGCAGAACTTAACACATGTTATCTGGGAAATATCCAGACCTAAGGTTAAAAGTGTAGAAAAGTGTAGAAGGTAAACAAATGGGGGAGGGGTAGTATTGGGAGCCGACTTTTAGCAGAAAGCGGCTATCAGCTTTGCAGCCATCTTGAGCCATATACCCTGACACGAGACTTGGATTACAATAGCCTACAACAGCTGAGCACACTCCGATACCATCTTGTTTTAGATACCCAGGACTTTCCTTGGGTGTGTGAGATTAAAGGTGTGTGAGATTAAAGGTGTGTAAAGGTGTAAAGAGTGTGATTTAGAGATCAGATTTAGAGACAAGACCTAAGGGCATGATTAAAGGCATGGCCAAAAGGCATGGCTTAGAAGTGAGACATATAAAAGGCAGAGACAGACAGAAGAAATTATTGGAGTACGAGATTGAGTACAACTAGGAACTAGGACCTAGGAACTCAAGACTTGGGACTTGGACTAGGAAGAGAGACTGAAGAATAAACGGGATTGAATCACACTCTGTCTGGTCTCCATTCTTCGAGTCCATCCTCACTCTCTCTCTTGCTGAACCCTGACCGGAGGACCAGAGCGGCAGCTTGGGCCGGGAAACAGTGGCCGGGAAACAGTGGCCGCCAAGTGTGGAGTGGAGAGGGCCGCAACATTTTAGGCCACCCAAAGTGGGGCAGCTCGGGTCCCAGCAGGGTAGTAAAGCATCATAAATCAAAAATCAAGCCAAGATAGAAGAAAGCAGAAAGACAGACGATCATCCAAAGACAGACAGGAAGACCCATAGACATGGACCGTCAACAGCGTGTTTCCCAGCAAAGAATCAATAACACTAAGATATCAGCAAGCTGGTGAGTTTGTGCCCAGCCTGGACCATAGAAATGTGATTCTGTCTCAAAAAGCAGGTAATAATAGATAATGGAAAAATATTTTAAAGATCAGAACCTTATATTGTACAACTTACTAATAATGAAAGGAATAAAGAGAAAAATATCCTATCCATCTGTAGCTTTTTTATAAAAAAGATACCTTTGTTTGTAAATTAGAGGAATAGAAGAAAATCTGAAGGCAGAAGACAGCACTTATGCCAGCTATTTACTTTGCCAAAATTAGTATCATTCTAATTTAGCCACAAAGCGATATATTCTCAGATGGTGGGTTCCTTGAAAAACTTCTTCCAGATGGTTACACGTCCCTGGAGTGACAGCACCCAGCACAGCCCTGCACATACTGGGAATTCAATTAAACACTGCTGACCATCTGAGAATTCAGAGCCTGGAGTAGCTGACTCAATGTAAACATATGGCTTGGTTCCCACCAGAGGAAAAGTGAAGTCACAGTGTTCCCCTCCCCAACACTGTGCCTCCTTGGAAATGCAGAAAACAGAAGTAAGCCATGATAAGACCATGTACAACGGATTAGGGAAAGGACAGATTACAGAATCTAAACTTTCTCTAGTATAAAAAAGCAGAATTGACCAACTGAGACTCAACAGTGTGAATACGTCTTTCTTAATTTAATTCATTCAGATCAATATCCACCGAGCACTGAGCTTCAGAATACTGAAGGTGAGGGAGTCATACTCTAAAACTCTCTGCTAAGGATCAGGTAATTGGAGGACTAACATGATGTAATGTGAAGTTAAGTAACATTAACCCTTTAAAGCAAAGAGAGAGCTTGAGAAAGCACCACTGAGTGAGTTTTAAATCACTTGAGAACCACAGACAGCATTTACAGAAGGGAAGAGGACCTGAACAAGCTTAAAACATTTTATTATAATATACTAAGCATGTATATATATATATATATATATATATATATATATATGTATATATACAAACATATGTGCATGTGCATATACATATGTATATATGTGTGTATGTGTTTATATATATGCATATATATGTATATATGTATTCATATATACAAATATATGTATATACATGCACACATCTATACATATATACATACACATACACATATAGAATAGACTCAAATTCCTCAATACTCAAAGTATTGACTCCAATACTCAACCTCTCCCAAGAATGGGGAGCAAATCCCCAGTGCTTGGTTAGCTGAGTTTAGAGCCTTGTGGTAAGAAACCAGGAATGGTCCCTTAGAGGAGCCATTATTTCAGACAAAACTTAGAAACATACAATTTTGTCCAACTAAGATGCTAAAGAAAAATATTTCTAGCAAAGCAGAATAAGACACAGACAGGAAAACAGGGTCAAGGTCTGAAGAACAGTGGGTCATTCAAATCAATTAAGAACAAATTACAAAATAAAGAGAAGCTGGAAGTACACTCTAGGAGAGAACACTGAGTCAAGAGGCTACAGTACCCAGCTAGGCAATTCACTCGATAATTAACAGTAACAAAAGACAGGCAAGCAAGTCAAAAAAAATGAGTGTGGATTAGTAAGAGAAACTCATCCCTGCCTTATCCCCTTCACCCACTGATCCAGAGCCTGGAAAATATGGCTCACAAGCCAATTCCAGCCCGCCATCTGTTTTTGTAAACAAAAGACAACTGGATCACAGCCATGCCCATTCACTCGTGGGCTGTCATGTCCAGTCAACCTATAAAAGCAAGCACAGTACAGCTCATGAAATCTAACACATTAGCCTTCTATCCCTTACAGACAAAACTGCCAACACCTCTCTAACCACATGACTTATAAATGACACTCTTCCAACTTTTTAGTGGTTTTTTATCTAAATATTAAATGTATTATATGTACACTTCTATTTTTAAGGTTGCATCTGAATTCATATTGTGGTATTTGAGACTGACTCCCTTACCCTGGAGAGCCTTCCTTTCTCCTCATTCCTCTTTCCCAACTCACAAACTCTCTTCTCCTGAGATGAAAATGCATGGAAACAAGTGGTTGATATTGAAGAGACACTAAGTAGAATACGCACAGGACATTGCTGTAAACTACATACTATTCTTCGTGCTGGGTCATAGCACATATTTTCCACTCTTGAAAAAGATTCTTGTTACGAAGTCAACAACTATCATTTGTTAGGCTTCTGGGTTGCTTAGGTTTCTATTTGCTTATCACTATTTTCCCCAAGTCCAAAATATGTCATCAATTTTTTTCCAGATACTCAAGCACACCCAGCACTTAGTTGCTTCTGTTTAGAACTCCTCTTCGAAGTCTCTCATCGCCCTCCATTTTTCTCTCAGTTTGTGTTAGCTGCTTTCACATCCTATGGATGAGATGTTACCTGGAGTTTCTTTACTCCGTTCTCCCATTTTCAACCCCGCGTTTCCTAAATCTTTCTCCTTATCCTCTTCCCTGCTCTCTGGAGAGTCACCCTCCAGAAGCAGTCTATTCGTGACACGGAAGATATTTTTCAGTCTGTTCAAGCCCTAACAATTTCTTTCTTCAGCATAATCTCTATTTGATATTCTGAGCCACATGGAGAAATCTATGTTCAAAATGACTTTTCTCATAATCTTTTTTTAAAAAGATTTACTTATTTACTTTATGTATATGAACACATAGTAACTGTTTTCAGACACACCAGAAGAGGGCATCCTATTCCATCACAGAGGTTGTGAACCACCATGTGGTTGCTGGGAACTGAACTCAGGACCTCTGGAAAAGCAGACAGTGCTCTTAACTGCTGAGCCATCTCTCCAGCCCTCCTCATAATCTTGAAAGCATGGTACCACCATCACTCTGAAAAGTCTGATGCTTTTCTTGTGTCCAGTTGTCTCTAAGTGATTCAGTTTTGTTTTCTTTTGTATCATTTTATATTCTTTCCTCAAGTTTTTTTGGATCTTCCTTTGATCCACCATGTTCCAACATTTGAGAATAAGGACTGTTAGTCTTTTCCTGCACTACATACAGAGAAACTGTTTTCACTTAGAGATTTATAGCTACCAGTGTTAAGGAATCATCTTACTTCTGTGACAATTCCTTTTTCCAGCTCCCTGTTTGTATTATTTATCAGTTGTATTAATGGTACTGCAGAAGAAACCATCCCAAAACTCTGTTGCATAAAACAAAGACTCTTTAAAATTGTTCCAGAGTCTATCAGTCATCTAGGCAGACCCCATGATCTTGTCTGGGCTTGAGTGATCATTCTTATTTGGTATTGATTAGATCCTCACCCCACAGGAAAAAAAATTAAAGGTTGGCAGCCATTAGTTGAATCAATGATATTAGGGAGAACAGAGATTTGTTCCATGAATTTCATTATTGAGAATGTTCTCATCATAATCATAGAAATTACAAGAACATTAATAAAATAGAAGTGTATGTCAGTTACTATCAAGTCACAAAATCAAAGGATGTAACTAACATCTTAAAGACTAGACCAGCTAGGTATGGTGGCACATGCCTGTAGACCTAACATTTTGGAGGCTGAGGCAGAAGGATCCTGAGTTCATGAGTAGCTGGGCTGCAATGTCAAGTTCCAGAGAAGGCTAAGCCAGGGTGTAAGACATCATCTCAAGCTTCACATGCAGGTGAGAAACACAGGAAATGAGAACATGGAGGGGGAATTCCATCTGGTGACATTTAAGACAGCTGTTTCAACAGCATACGAATTCACATGGTAAGAGAAGGCAGAAAATTAGTATTCACTGACTCTTCATTTCTCAAGTGATGGAATTACATAGTCGTGAAGCTGAAGGTAAAAACTCAAGGGGAAAAACCAAAAGTGGTCTCTTTTGTTTTGCTGCTTGCTTAAAAAGGACAAAACAAACAAACAAACAAACAAACAAAAAACCCAACAAACTTGAGCAGGAACACGGAAGGAAGTATGAGAAAAATAAAGAAATAAACAGGAAAATTAAAGGTAATTAATGAAGACTTGGAGGAAAAAGAAAGATTTTTAAAGAAGAATTGGTGCAGGGACCTGCCTGAGATGGGCAAGGCGTTCATAGTATGGTGCAGAGATCAAGGAAAAAGAGAGAAAAGTAAAGGGGGGTAGGGGAAGCCGTGGAAAATTCCAAAAGAGCCAAGTCCAAGTGTCCTCAACCTCTGCTGGGTAAGAAATTGGGTTAGCTCTGAGAGTGACTAGAGCAAAAATGGAGTTTATGGAGAGTGGAAAAAGGCTGGGAACAGCTGCTCAGATAGATGTGATCAGGACTTTATGGGAGGTTTATTTATTTATAGGGTATTTACCTAAGCCATAGCAGCAGCAGGAAGAGTCCCGATGCAGCTACCCTGAATTTGTGGGGGAGATTCAGCTGTTAACAAAACACAGCTTTGGAGGCCACAGTGTTTCCACTCCCACCAATAGGGACTATCCCACTAGAGAGTCGCTTGGTGGATGTGAGGCAGATGATGGTGGGTAATGGAGATAAATAGAAACAAAACTTAAGCTTTATTAACTTAGTAGATTTCCTTCCTTATTTTACTTTTAAATACAAAACAGTGCCTGAGACCAAGCACTTTCTTAGCGTGTACAAGGCGCGGGCATAGCTCTCAGCACCAAAAATATAAAAATTATATATAAAATTATATAAAAATTAATCTACCAATTAATGACCCAAGAGCTCTGTCGACATTTATTCCTTGATTCTTTCCAATTGACTCCTAATTCCAACATTTAGACCTTCAAAGTTCTCCCCAGTGTACACCCAACTATATCAACTCCAATCTCCTTTCTCCAAACACTGTTCGTCTTCTGCGACTTTAAATAGTTCTCATTCTGTGCATAGGAGTTCATATTTGCAAACACAAAAGTTGCTGCTTCTTAAGAGTTTAATCTCAAAAAATAAAAAAGGGTTTATCTCTGCCAACCAGTTTTCACAATTAGGTCATTTTTTTAATCTACATTCATTTTGGAGTTCATATGAAAAGATGTAACATGTATAGAGCTACTTAGAATTATTATAGGGCTACCTATAATTATTATAGGGCTACCTAGACTCATTATAAGGCTACCTTGAATTATTATAGGGCTACCTAGAATTATTTATAGGGCTACCTGGAATGATTGTCCACTTACTGTCTGTTTCTGTTGATATTGTTGTTGCCTTTAATACAAGGTCTCAATACATATTCCAGGCTGACCTTAAACACACAATCCTCTTACCTCATCCTCCTGAGTACAGGAATTGGCACAGGATTTTACTCTTGTCCTTGGCCACTTCACTCATATTCCTCTAATAGCAATTTTGCCTCCAGGAGATACTTAGCCATGTCTACACATAAGTTTGTTGGGTTTTGTTTGGGGTTTTTTTTTTTTTCCTTACTGTTTAGTTTTATTTTGTATTTTAGTTTCTTATTTGTTTATTGTTTTTGCTTTCGTCTTCTGGATTGCTTTAGTTTAGGTTTGTTGTTAATCCGTTATCCATCTGGCACTGCCCTGGGATTCTATGATCCCACAATGCAATAGACGACCCCCACCATACACAACGATTAATTATCTTGCCCGAACTTACCAGAATCAAGGTTGAGAAATTCTGTTCAAAAGCTATTACACTTCAGTTGTGCCTAGAGATAGCTCAACGTTCATGAGAAATCCATCTTGGCTTGAGCACACTCTCTCTTCTGCTCTGTTATCTGTTGTGTTCTCAGGCCCTTTGTCTACCTGGCCATTGGTATCTTGCCTTTCTCTCAGCAATGCTGTGGTAGATTGATCTTCAGCTCCTTAGTTCCCTCCTGACATCTGCCACTTAAGGCACTTGTTCTGCGTGGTTGCCAGACTCCCTGGGCTTGTGTGGTGTCACAGAAGAATGACAGACTTTTCTGCCTTATTTGCCAGACATGCCTTTTCATAGTCTGGTCGCCAAACCAGCCTGATGTAGTCTTAATTACCTATTGAGCCCAACACCCCGAGGTGACAATACAGCTTAACACTGTACATCAAAGCGACCTTAAAGGATCTATTCCTGTCTTACCTTTGCAGTTCCAGCATTCTGTCTCTTTCTTCAGTCACCTAAGGGGCTGCTGCTCTCCCTAGAATAGTAGCTACAGGTTTTACACTTTATTATATGCTCACTAAAGGAATAAATGAACCTATAGCCTGCAGTTACAAAGAGCATAGCTTTAGAATGACTAAATTCTAGATCTTTCTTACAGTTGCAAAACTGTTTATCAAATGCTGTGCCAAACATAGAGTGAAAAAAAAGACATTGTTTCCTACTCTCAAATAGCTAACACCTTAGTACATATGTCATACATGTGAATGATTTGTAGTTAAACTGATTAGTACTCTATAGCTTTAAAAAGATTCCAAAGCATGGACCTGGAGAAATAACTCATAGGTTAAGGAAACTTGCTGCTCTCCCAGAGGATCCAAATTAGGTTCCCAGCACCCATGCTGTACAGTTCTAAAGCACATGTAACTCCAGCTCCAGGGGAGCCAGTCTCTTGAATTCTGGCCTCCATGGGCACCTGCATACATAACCACAGATGATACTTATACATAAAAAATAAAAATAAAAAAAACCTCCTTTTTAATAAAATCAAAAACAGATAAAAATCCCTTCTCAAAACATAAATAACAGTCTCGAAAACACATTAATGGCTGAGTTTATGAGCAACCGTGTAAAAGAGAAGCCAAATAACTAGCAGACAAGATTTAGGGGAGGGACATATTCCCATGCTCATAGATCATAGAATTAACATAGTAAAACTGGTCATCTTACCCAAAAGCAGTCTACAGATTCAATGCAATCCCCATCAAAATTCCAACACAATTCTTTACAGACCTTGAAGAGGAAGCTCTTCATCTAGAAAAACAACTTCATATGGAAAAAAATGAAAGACCCAGGATGGCTAAAACAGTCCTGTACAATAAAAGAACTTCCAGAGGTATCACCATCCCTGACCTCAAGCTGCATTACAGAGCAATAGTAATAAAAACTGCATGGTATTAGAATAGAAAAAGACAGGCTGATAAATGAAATAGAATAGAAGAGAGCTACAGATTTTGAGTCAAGTGATCCTGGATTTTAAATCCAACGCTTGCTACTTAGTTGAGTTATCAATCTCCTCTAGGTCTTGTGGACTGTAAGCTAATATACCCATGGCAGTGAAGACAACAGCTAGTGCTATAAGAAGCTATATTCAACTGTTCTCTCTGGTAACGTTGCTAAACCAAGCTATGTTCTCAGTGAATAATTAGTCTCATAGGATATAGTCCAATTCACATGTCACTGGTGTGCACCATATTCCATACTTTCTCACTCTGTTTATTCAACAAGTAATCCTATGACTATATGATACATGCATAAAATAAAATACCAGTACAGAATTTCAGCAGATAAACAAGCCATCCTATCAGACCTGAAGGAACGTGTGTGCTCTAGTGAATTGGCAAGCACATAAACAAATAAATCACGACTCACTGTTCTGCATGCTAAAAATAGATGTGTGCATACAAAGTGGCACAGACACAGGTCAAGCAAAGCTTTCCAGAGGTGATGAAGCCAGAGGAGTCTGTCAGGATGAATGAGCTTCACTGAGCATGTAACAGCATGATGGCTGCTCCAGGGGAGCAACATGGAGAAGCTCAGAATTCCTGCTGAAACTTGTCAGGTACAGGAATCAATCAGTTATTTGCAGAAAGACGCTACAAAGAACTGATGGGAAAATGGAGGCAGGTATGAGAATGATCCAAGTCACAAACAGCCACAAATAATATGCCAGAAAGTTTGGACTTGACGTGATGGAGACTAATTAATACATTTATAAGTCAACAATCGAGATGCTTCAGAGCTACTCCTACCAAGGCCACAGAGGAAATGGGTCTGCAGAATAGGGGCTCAAAGTGCTGACAGTGAATGCGTATACATGGAAAGGCAGAGAGTGAAGCAAGGGTTTCTCACTTAGACAAATGGTCCACTGTAGTTCCCTAACCCAAAGGTATCACACAAGTGATAAGGTATCACACAAGGGCTTTTATTCCGAGCAGTGGTTCTCAACTGATGGGTCCCCCTTGGGGTCACATATCAGAGAGCCTGCATATCAGATATTTACATTGTGAATCATAACAGTCGCAAAATTACAGTTATGAAGTAGCAATGGAAATAATTTTATGGTTGGGGGGTCACCACACCATGAGGAACTGCATTAAAGGGTCCCAACATTAGGAAGGTTGAGAACCACTGATTTAGTGAGAGACAATGCAAAGAACAATGGCAAGAATATATTCATAGCACTGGAAAAGGAATGCATTTGAGACAGAAATTTAGGATGGATTTTTGAGGAAAAAAAAACATTTATAAAATCAATAAAAAAAAACCACTTTTCCAAAGAAATATAATTCCATCAGATGTGGTGATGCAAGATTGTGAACCCCAGCACTCTAGAGACCGAGACAGGGAGGTATGACCTGCCTGTGCTACATAGTGAGACCTTGCTTAATACTAACAGGTAATTTCTAAAAAGGAAATAAAATCTTTTAGACTCTTCCTCCGCCAACTTCAGATTAAAAATTACAAATTAAAAACTTTAAATTAGTACTACCACATATACATTAAATTTAACATAAAAGGAGAAAAATACCAATGCACTTAATGGAGGATATCTCACTGCCATGGTTAAATACTCTACACATTTGTTTATTATTTTTTTCTTAAGTGGTCTGCTAGCTAATAATATAAGGAAGTTTTTATATCTATAAAATTAGCATGTTTCCAAAATAGTGGTTTTTTGGCAAATAAATAAATAACAAACAAAACCAGGCAGCTTCAGTTTTTTATGGAAATTGTTTGCATTCCCGAGTACACACTAATGCCGAACAGAATCGGAAGTCACCAGAGGAGTTCAGAATTTCTAAAATCCAAGGCAGCAGTTCACCAGAAGAATCTACTGCAGGCCTCACTGTGAAGGACTCAAAGTCAATGTCACACCAACATTTTAAATAACATCACGAGTCCCTCCATTTAATAAATTATTTCAAAACCAGGTCACAATTGACAGACACATTATCTTGGGCAGACGGGAGAAAGTAGATAAGCAGGGGAAATTTCCGTCTCTCTCCTGAAGTGTGTCCACCAACTGTCAGGCCTGGAAGACAGCCAAAATCAGTATATTATTTGAAAAGGGGGTGGGGGTGGGGAGACTGGAAATATGAGCAAAATGGGTTGTGGATGAATGTAAAACACTGAGAATTCTTTCAAAATTCACATTTATGAGTAATATTTCAAATGCAGGTTAGAACAAGCTCTAAGAGCCAAAAGGGGAACTCTCTGAATCCCCATGGATAAGCTCTCCCCTTCAGTAGGCTGTGACTCAGGGGACAGGTCCTTGCACTCTTACAAGCTGGACAATCTATATGGATGTCTAGGCACACAGCTCAAGCCACATGAATTAAATTGAGAAACCCAGAGCCAAACCATATTGCTTTCTCTGAGCCTTCATCCTCCTTACTCACTCAGCATTTTCTGCGTTCGTTTCCATAGAGAAAAGCTGACACAGCTGAGCTGGGCAGAGTGAACACAACTAGAGCATTAAAGACAATCATTAGAGAGAGAAGAATCAGGGAAACCGCAAAGTTTAACTACTCCACAAAGAAACGGTAAGCATCTCGGGACTGTGTTTGTGAATCTATACAAACTTATAAGTGCAGATTGATATTCTGTACTCAGCTTGGGACCCATAGTCAACAAAGAATCCAAAGCAAGTTTCCAAGTGGGATGTCCATAAACCATCTAGATAGCACTTATAGCCAATGACTAGGGAAAGCAGAAGGGGTAGACATTTATTGTTTCCACCTGTTGCAGCCTCCCTGATGATTACGCTGCTGTAATACCACTCTCCCCCAGAACAGCATGCCCCATTGTGCCATGTCATATCTTGACTTTTAAAAAATAATTATGTACATGGTACATGGGTATTTTGCCTACCTGCATGTCTGTATACCATACGTGTGCTTGCTGCCTGTGGGAGCCAGAAGAGGGAGCAGAAACCCTGGAATTGGAGTTATGGACAGCTGTGATCATTCGTGTGCGTGCTGGGCATTAAACCCAAGTCCTCTGGAGAGCAATCAATACTGTTAACTACTGAACCATCTTGTCAGCCTCTATATTTCTGGTTCTTTAAAAAACAAAGGAAGTATATCGGAGTTGAGCAGGAGGTATAAAGTAAAGGAAGGTTTCTTGGTTGGATACATACACACACAAACACACACACACATTTTTTTTTAATAATAATCAGGAGAAAAATGCCATCAGTTTGAGGGGCTTATGGAAGGACTTAGAGGGAGGGCATTGGGAGGGGAAAGGAAAAGGGAAAGAAAGGGGGTAAAGTTATAGACTTATATTTTAATTACAATGTATTTTTTTAGAAGTCCATCAGACATGGATCCCTTCCATCCTCCAGAGAAATGGTAATAATGTAGATTAGATTGCTGAGCACATAACTATGCATCAATCCCCAAGTTCAAAACTCTGGATAGATTTTGAAGGGCACCAGGGAAATGGTAATATACATAGTCTCCATGACTCTTTGTTCTACTAAATGAAATTCTACCAGCTGCAAAGTTTAAGGGTCATTTCTGAGGCTGAGGTAAGCACTTGCCATGTCAGGCTAAGGACCTGAGCTCAATCTCAAGCCCCACATAGAAAGTCAGGCACAGCATCAGGTGCACATCTGTAAGCCCAGCACCTGGAAAGCATATGACAGGAGGATCCCGGGGGCTTTTGGCCAGCCAGTCTAGCCAACTGGAAAGCTCCTGGTTCTGTGAGAGACCCTGTCTCAAAAAATAATGGTAAGAAGAAGAAGATGGATAGTGACTGGGGAAGAAAGCTGATATCAACCTCTGACCTCTGCATGCGTATGCACACAAACTTCACATGTGTGCACACACATAAACACACAGATTCGTTCCCTCCTTTATACACACACATGTGTGCACATACATGAACACACAGATTCATTCTCTCCTTTACACACACACACACACCACATTTCTATGGACTCCCAAGGACCTCATAAAAACAGAAGTAGATATTAATGTAATGCTAGTGAAGGGTCATATTTCATTACAGGTGTTAATGACAAGAAAATAATAACATAAGGAAAAAATAAGAACCATCTTATCTTTGGACGCCTACATATTACCTTGTCTGTTAGATAGATCACATTCTAAATACAATCCTGTTTCATTCCCTTCCTAAGTGCTATGCCTAAAAGTCTCCACTGTGCTTGTTTTCCCAAACCTAGAGCAGGAGGGCACCAATTGATAATACTATCTGCTGTTTATATTTTTTTTCTTAAATTAGGCATGAAAAGCAGAGTAGTCTTTTAAAGTACAGGATATAACTGCGATAAATTACATCTGCAATGCTCCCAACTGTTTTTTCCCACTTTTTGCAAATAATGGTGTTATTTTTCAGCTACACAAATATTTACTAAAATGCTTCCTGGAAGTTCCTTTTCATAGATTTGTTTCTAAGAATTATAGATTCTTAGAAATAATTTAAAGCCTGAGAAATACCTGTATGAATTACTTACTGTCCTGGCTCATTTGGAGCAATAATCATTTTTATAAGGCTTTTGCAGATTTACCATTTTAAAAACACATTTTATCGATTTCCTGACATAAGATTAATGTGCCGCTTTAAAAGTCATAGTGGGAATATCGTATAACAGGAACCGACTTGCTGAAATCCTCTTATCATATTCTGCAAACTCAACCTCCTTGTAAATGACAGCACTATCTCAATGCTTTCATGAGTCTTATCAGAATTATCACCAACTTACTGAAAATCTTAAGCATGCATTTCACTGACAGTTTTGATAGAAACCTTCAGCTAAACACACACACACATGCATATATATTCTATATAGAGAGTATATATGCATGAACGGCATATATAGCTTGATCAGGCTAGCCCTTCTTGTCCTGGGAATACTTTTGTTCCTGCCCATCATGTTAAAGCTTATCTTTAACAACATCAACATGTTGGCAGCCAAAGTACATGGCTTAAACCTGAAAACGGACCCCCAGACAAAGTTATTAAATTAACAGGCTGGCAAGCCAAGGATGGGTAAGATTCTGCACAGAGCCTTACCAACCTAAGAGTAAGTGCATTGCCTTTGATAATGCATATTCCATGACGGGTAAGGAAGGCATCCTTGTCAGAACAACCTAAAGACAGGCTCAGTCTTATTAACAAAATAAAAAAGGGGAAGAGGTGGAGAGCCTTTTGGGGGTGCTTAGCAAGAATCTGACATGGGCCAAGAACAAGGAAAGGGGCTGCTTGACAGAAATATGACATTGGCCAAGGACAAGGAAGTAGGCTTCAAGCAGGAATCTGACATTAGACTAGAACAAAGAAATAATTTCAGGTAGGAGTCTAAATCATAGGCTACAACAAAAATGTAATCTCAGGCAGGAATCTAATATTAGGCCAGAACAAGGAAGTAATTTCAGACAGGATTCTAAATTTTAGGCTAGACCAAGGAAGTAGACTTCAGACATGAAAATTACCTTGGGCTAGAATAGGGAAGTAGGCTCAGATACTTTAGTCATCCTGATAAGCCTTTAGAAACAGTGATCACGGGAGTGTTCATGTAACTGGGTTTGATGCCTTGCTTTTTCCTTGACTGTTTGTGTTTATTGTATTATTTGTTCCTCGACTATTTGCATCTATTGTATTGCTAGACCCTCAACCTAGAACTGACCTTATTACATGCATGTAATCAAAATGGTATAAAAGCATAAAGGAAGAGGGGGTATAGTATAGGGGGTTCTAGGGAAGGGAAATGGGGAAAGGGGATGACATCTGTACTTTAAATAAAATATCCAATTAAAAAAGAAAATTAATAAGAAAAAAGAATATATATATATATATATATATATATATATATATATACACTTTCAATCTGTAGGTCACTCCATGTCCATAATAATATATATTTTAAAAGCTAAAAAAAAAAGAAAGCAAAGCACTGGCTGGTTTATTAAATTATCCTTCTCTGTGTTCCAAAATGAAAGAAACAAAAGTCTAGAGATACTACATAGTATTCAAACTTTGGTCACAATCTACATATTACACAAGCATCTCAACTGCCCAGAGCCTAATGTAGTCCATTCCCACCATCATTATTATCATCCATAACAAGAGCCTTATGTCACTTTCTCTTTCTAGTACCTCTCCCCCCACCACCACCCTTTTTTTCTTTCTCTATATTTATCTTTTTTTCAGGTTCAACTTAGTCCCTAATATTATCAGCAAATAGGGAAAAGAAATGTTAGCATTCGCAACAAAGACACAAACAAACCTGTGGCAGCCTACAATCCTGTGTAGTTATCAGAACCAGGATTAGAAAATACCTATACCTGAGACAACCCAGTATGGAGAAGCAGAGCTCAAGTAAGAAAGCATCCCTTATGGGGGGCTGGACTTACAAGAGAGGACCCCTTAGAAAAGGATACTCTCTTGTGTTGACTAAGGGGATCATCCTGGTCTAGGTATTAGAGTTCAGGTAGTGCAAGATAGCATCCATACACAAAGGTGGAGTCTGAGCCCTGCAGGTTGAAATGGGTATTCCCCTGTAACTGTGGATCAACATAGAAAGTTGGAGCCTGAAACACACAGAAAGGTATCTGTGGAGAAGAGCAGCTTAACACGTGGTGTCTACACCTAAAAGGGGTAAGAGTAAGTCCATCATAGAAGGAAACGGGGTAGTAGTGGAGAAGGCTGCCTATACAAGAGGAGTTCTATCAAGTAAGTCCATATACAAAGAAAATAAAATCTTGGAAAGACAAGGAAAGTTACAAATACAAGGAGGGAGAAAGTAGAATTACATTTGTTTGTGTAATAGGGCTAGAATTAAGAACCCACATTTAAAAGGTGTGGGTCTATGCAGATGGCTCAGCAGTTAAATCACTTGTCACACAAGGGAAAGATTAGAGTTTGTATCCCCAGAACCCACATAAATTCGAGGTGGGAGTGACAGCTTGCTTGTAGTTCTTGTCTCAGAAGGTGGAGACAGGGGAATCACAGAATGATGCTGGCTGGTGATCAGCAAGCTCTGGGTTTGATTAAGAGACCCTGCCTCAAAAGAATAAGGTGGAGAGTGATGGAGGCAGAGTACCAACATGAACCTCACTACACACACATACACACATACACACACACACACACACAGAGAGAGAGAGAGAGAGAGAGAGAGAGAGAGAGGCATGCATACATGTCCCATATATGTGTGATCAACCATATGTGTATATTCACACCACACACAAGAAAAGAAAGAAAAAGGCTTCAGAGTTTTTAGTAACTACAGACAGATATGGTTGTACCAGTTCTCTGTGTGGATAAATATATGTAATTTTTCACTCCTGGGTGAGAGCAACTAGGAGAGGTGACATTGCTAAAGTCATGAATATACCCAGTACCAAAACTGGAGCTCTAATTATCATCTTCCAACAAAAGGTACTGCATCACTGGAAGGAAGGATAGATTCCAGGACTAAAGAGTTCCAGGTGACTTTAAAATGCCAAAAGCAAGGACATGCTCTGAGAATGGTTTCATGAAGGCATCTTCAAAGAGCTGCTACTAAGTCTAAAACAATCTATTCATCAAAATAATGACAGTACATGTCGCAGTAATGGCTGTGATGCACTATAGCACATAAACCCATGTGTTCCATTGAATACAAGCTTTTTAAAAGTTTGATAAGGAAAGAGGTACTTAATATATAAACATAGTTTAAAAGTACAACCTTACAAGATGACTATCGGGAGGAGAGTGAGTAACCACATAAACAGTTTGACAGCCTCTATCATGAACAAGTGACTAAAATTCATCATCAGTGCAGCAAATAGGATCACATCCCCCACCAGCAAGCAATGAAGGGAGCACAGCACGCCTGAAGGACTTCCTGTAAAGATTTAGAATCTTGTTGTAATCATGAGAAAACATAAAATCAGCTCCAAACTGATGGAACTACATAAAATAAATGGTCATTACTCTTTTTTTTAAAAAATGTCAAAATGGATTAGTGACATGGCTCAGCATGCACCTGAGACCAAGACTGAGAACTTGACTTAGATCCCTGAATAAAAATGGCCTCTGACCTACACACACACACACACACACACACACACACACATATGCATATTCGCACATGCACACATGCCTGGTACAGTGCAAACTTCTGAGAGTTCCCCACTCAAATAGGGATGTGATGTTTATTATTAGATTAATAATTATGAATGCTTATTGTTTGTTCACTTATTCTTTATATAGTCATGGATATACATCAATAAAAGTAAGTATTTCCCCTTCCTGTGTGCCAGGCACTCCACTGTTAGATCTAAATTCTCTTTATTCACTGCAGGTGTGTTCCAAAACAGAAATCTTAGATTGTATCAAATGTACCTATAGTAAAACCTAACTTATAAATGAAGCACAGTTTTAAAAAAAGACTGATTAAGAAAAATAACAATAGACATTATAAAAGTTACTTAAAATTTATGAGCTGTTTATTTCTGAATATTTCAACTAATATTTTCAGACCAAAGCTAGCCACAAATACCTGAGGAGTGTGACTTAATCCTGTAACTCAATAAGATATATTATCATCCTATCCTACAAATACAGGGACCAAAGCACAAAGAAGTTGAATAACTTAACTAGGCCTATCCATTGAGTAGGGGGCTTACATTGAACATCAGAACTCAAGATTTTTTTCCATCTCCCCACCCCCAATCTCTGCTTACTTCTCTTATTAATGAATATACTGTTACAGTCTGAATTTAAAATGTTCCTCACAGGAGAATGTTTTAAACACTTTCCCCAAAGCTCGTGGCTGTTTTGGCAGGCTGTGGAGTGTTTAGAAGGTGAGGACCAGCTGATGGAGACAGGTTACCAGGGGCCTACCTTTAACAGCACCTCTGCCTCTGCTTCCTAGTCAGCCCCCAGGTGAACAGCCCCCATCTCACTCCTGCTGTCATCAGCCACGCCTTTTCCTCATGACAGCGCACTGAAACTAGAGTCTCCCGCTCAGACACTCCCTGCTGTCAGTTCTTTCTGCTATGTATTTGTTACAGCAACCACACAAGTAGCTAATATGAGGATATATTCCTGGAGAAGATGAAAACAAAATTTAGAAAGATTTGCCGATACAGGATAAAACTTAATGGTGGTCCTGGGTTTCAGGTAGCAGCAGCCAAAGAACACTCAGGAGTCACCAAGTTCAGAAAATGGACCAGAAGAGGGAATGAGAAGGCTCTGAGGATGCACTGCCTGGTGCTGTATTTTACTAGACTGTCGAATCTATTGGCCTGAAAAAGATAAATCATGCAATAAAGGCCTGGGAGCACTGAATCCTCCTTCTTTGTGTGAGCAAGGAAAAATGAAAAGTAAGCACCACCCGTGTGGAGACACAGAATGGACAAAATTAAAGCCATTATTGAAGACAAAAGATGTTCAATAAGATTGAGAACCCAAGAAATTTGTGGAGAAGGGGGAGCTTAGGAAACACACACCTCCCTGAAGGCGTACTTATATACAGTTAATGAATAAGGAGAGAGGGGGGTATTTTCCTTTAATGGTGGAGACACTGGCAAGTTGCCCATGCTCCTATAAGAAACCCTAATTAAACTCACTGGTGTACACACACACACACACACACACACACACATACACACACAACTTTAATGCAAAAAATGAAATTTTAGTAGGACAACTGCACTATATTAAAATAAAACTGTTCACAGAGAAATTTTTAGAAGCATCTTAATTTATTTAACATTTATTTGGCTGTTTGTGTATTATCAAGAAAAAAAATTAAAGCAAACTATCGCTCTTACTGTGAAACTGTCAACAAAGAAAGCAAAACTGAAAACTCTGATAGAATGGAGATGAGGTGCTGTGTAATTTTACAGGGAAAGTACTATTTATATACTAAAGTATATTGCTATTTTTATTCTTTAACCCAGGATAGACATTGATCCTTATGTAACTAAGAAGCAAAACAGCAATGAGGACGACCTTTGGGGTCAGAAATGTCCGGATCTGAATCTCAGATCTGTTACTTGCTAACTTTAACTTTAGGAATTATGCAACTTTCCTGATTTTTCATCCCATAAAGGAAGATGAGGTTAATAATGACCTTTCACAATTGTGAGAATCGGCTGTACAGAGTGTATTGTGTATCTGAGACACAAAACAAGAGCAGTTTCACTTCTAAATGTAAATCCTAAAGACGCAGTTGATGGAAACAATGGCTTTCAAAGACATTCTTTTATGTTTTTGAGACAGGGCTTCTCTGTGTAGTCCTGGCTGTCCCAGAACTCACTCTTGTAGACCAGGCCAGCCTTGAACTCAGAAATCCACCTGCCTCTGCCTCCCAAGTGCTGGGATTAAAGGCTTGTGACACCACTGCCTGGCTCGAAGACATTCATAGCATTACTTACACAAAGCAAGTAAGATAAAGCTCAGTAGCACTAGGGCTGTAGAAATGATTAAATAATAGTATATATGTCAGATCAGAGGTTCCCAACTTTAGTGCACATATGTAATCCTCTGGGGAAATCTGTTAAATGGATATTTCCAGGTATGATGCATAGAAACTCTATGTATCTTGGGTAAGATCAGGAAATGCATACTTAACAACCATGTGTTGTTTGAATACAGGAAGTTTCTGAAGATTCTATACTAGACAGCAATAAAAATAATAATTATGACCACATTTCTAGTGGAAATCCCCTGCGCAGTAGCCACAATAGGGTCAGAAACCTAGAGACCACACCCATAGCCAGAACCCCTACTCTATCAGAAGATCCTCTGCTCGACCAGAGTATGCCCTCTGAGACAGAACTTCAGCCTCCAACTCAGGTAGAGACTCTCTACTCAACCAGCTACCATGGCCAGAAGATCAAAGAGGAAACAGAAACCAAAAACAAAATGCTCATCCAACAAAACAAACACAGAAATCGCATGTAGACCTATGATCACCCCAGACCCAAATGTCTACACATCAGTGTAAGACCACAATCAACAACAGCAAAGGCTATATGTCACCACCACCAAAATCCAGTTATCCTACTACAGCAAACCCTGACTACTCCAACACAGCTAAAGTACAAAAAAAGACCTTAAAACCAACAGTATGAAGATGACAGAGGTCCTTAAAAAGGAGAATAAATCCCTTTAAAAAAAAAATAAAGGAAAACACCAAAGAAATAAAATAAAAAATTGGAGGAAATAAATTAATTCCTTCAAGAAAATCATGAAAGAAAACAAATATTTGAAGGAAACTAATAAAACTGTTTAAGACTTGAAAATGAAAGTAGAAGCAGAAAAAAAAAAAAAAGCACACGCAATGAGAAAATTCTGGAAATGGAAAATCATGGTAAACAAACAGGAACTACAGATACAAACATTACCAAGAGAATATAAATAGAGGAGAGAATCTCAGACCCTGAAGAAACAATGAAAGATATAGACATATCAGTCAAAAAAAGTTATATCTAAAAAATTCTGAACACAAAATATCCAAAAATCTGGGGCACTATGAAAAGACCAAACCTAAGAATAATAAGAATAGAGGAAGGAGAATATCAGGTCAAAATCCCAGAAAATATTTTTAACAAAATAATAAAAGAAAATTTTTCTAACCTAAAAAAGAACATGCCTATAAAAGTACAAGAAGCTTACAAAACACTAAATAGATTAGACCAGAAAGTCCCATCACCACATAATAATCAAAACACTAAACAAACAGAAAAAAGAAAGAATATTAAAGACTGTAATGGAAAAAGGTCATGTAACATATAAAGGCAGACCTATTGGAATTTTACCTGACTTCTCAATAGACTCTAAAAGCCAGAAGTGTAAAGTCCTCACGAAAGGGAGGAACTTCCCCCACTCAAACCTCGGGAATTCACAGCCACCCAATAACTCACAAGACACCAAACTCGATGCAATCAGCTTGAGGTATATTTCAATCAGCATCCTGAGGTCAAGACCCGTAATGCAAGCAGGGGCAGTGGGGGCCTGACCCTGGGCTTTGCAGGCAGAGAAAATTTAAAAGCAAAAACCACAAGGAAAAAAACCCACAACCCAGGGGGGAAATCACAACCCAGGGGAAGTGAAGGGGGGTTATTGGAGAGTACCTGTGGAAAGTCCCAGCCCATTATTCAGTGTGTGACAGGGTCCAAGGAACAGTCATGGGAAACATTTTGTATAGGCTATTCTCAAGAGTTATATAATTATAAGTTATATAATCAACCATATAACTTGTGGTCAGCCAAGTTCCTGAAACACAGAGCTCATGACCAAGCTGACCTGCACTCTTGGTTCTGCTCAGCCTGCTAGGAGTTTTTGAAAATTTTTAACCCTTTCACAAGCACCTGGACATATGTCCTACAGACTCTAAGAAAACACAGATGCCTGCCTAGAATGCTACATCCAGCAAAACTTTTATCACCATAGATGGAGAAAACAAGATATACTATGATAGGGCTGGAGAGATGGCTCAGTTGTTAAGAGCACTGACTGTTCTTCCAGAGGTCTGAGT
Source organism: Arvicanthis niloticus (assembly GCF_011762505.2). Lineage (NCBI taxonomy): Eukaryota > Metazoa > Chordata > Mammalia > Rodentia > Muridae > Arvicanthis > Arvicanthis niloticus. Next base: position 13,700,988 of record NC_133429.1, on the reverse strand, counting down.
TCAATTCTCAACAACTATATGGTGACTCACAACCATCTGCAATGAGGTCTGATACCTTCTTTTGGTGTGTCTGAAGAGAGCAATGGTGTGTTCATATACATAAAATAAATAAGTAAATCATTTTTAAAATATATTTACTATAATAAAGTCAAACTTAATATCTATCCACAAACTACAGAAGGCACTAGAAAAAAAAAAAAAAAAAACCTCTTAACTCAAGAATGTTAACTAAACCCATGAAAACACAGTAAATAATCTCACACCAGCAAAACCAAAGCCAAAAGAAGGAAAACACACATACACACATCACCAACAACAACACACACACACATACACACACCACCACCAACAACACACACACACACACACATACACACACCACCAACAACAATAATAAAATAACAGACATACACACACCAACAACAACAACAATAAAATAACAGACATACACACCACCACCACCACCAACACACACACACATACACACACCAACAACAACAACAACAACAATAAAATAACAGAAATTAACACTCGTTGGTCATTAATATATTTCAATATCATTGGACTCAATTCCCAATATAAAGACACACACTAATAGAATGGATGGAATAACAGGATCCATCCTACTGCTGAATACAAGAAACACACCTCATCATCAAAGATAGACAATCATCTCAAAGTAAAGGGTTGGCAAAACCTTTTTTAAGCAAATGGACCTAAGAAGCAAGCTGGTGTAGCCATTCTAATATCTAACAAAACAGACTTCAAGTCAGAATTAATCAAAAAAGACATTTCATAGTCATCAAAGAAAAAAGGCCACCAACACAATCTTTTGATTCTCAACATCTATGTCCCAAACGCAAGGGCAAACAAGGTTTGTAAAGGAAACATTGCAAAAGTTTAAATCACATATTGAGCCTCACACATTGATAGTGGGAGACTTCAATACCTGACTCTTACCAATGGGCAGGTCATCCAGACAAAAACTATACAGATAAATATTGGAGCTAACAGATATTATGAACCAAACAGACTTAACAGAAGACATTTTCTTCATTGTGCCTCACAGAAATTTCTCCAAAATTGACCATATAATTAGTCACAAAAAAAAATCTGAACAGATACAAGAAAATTAAAATAACCCCTTGCATCCTATCAGACCACCATGGGTCAAGGCTGAATTTCAACAACAACAGAAACAACAGAAAGCCTACACACTCATGATAGCCAAACAACTCTCTACTGAATGAAAACTGGGTCAAAACAGAAATAAAGGAAGATATTAAAGGCTTTCTAGAATTCAATGAAAATGAATACACAACATACCCAAACTTATGAGACACAGTGAAAGTACTGCTAAGGAAAGTTCACAGCACGAAGTGCCTACATAATCAGAGAGCTCTCATACTAGCAACTTAATAGCACACCTGAAAGCCCTAGAACTAAAAGAAACAAACACACCCAAGAGGAGTAGATAGCAGGAAATAATCAAACTGAAGGCTGAAATAAATAAAATAGAAACAAAGAGAATACAAAGAATTAATGAAACAAAGAATTGGTTCTTTGAGATAATCAACAAGATAGACAAACCCTTATTCAAACTAACTAAAAGACAGAGACAGAATATACAAATTAACAAAAATTAAGGGGGGGGCATACCAACGGACACCTAGAAAATTCAAAGAATTATTAGGTGATACTTTAAAAACCTGTACTCCACAAAATTGGAAAATCTAAAAGAAATGAATAATTCTCCCAGTAGATACCACCTAATAAAGCTAAATCAATATCAGATGAACAACTTAAAAGGACCTATAATCTCTAAGGTAATAGAAGCAGATACCCAACAAAGGGGAGATACAACCTGTAGAGACCAGCTACAGTAGATAGACATGGCCCCCAGTTGAGGGATGGGGCCATCCATGCATCTCAAAAATTTTAACCCAGAAATGTTCCTGTCCAAAGGAAAGACAGGCACAGAAAATGGAACAGAGACTGAAGGAAAGGCCATCCAGAGACTGCTCCACCTAGGGATTCATCCCATCTTCAGACATCAAACCCTCACACTATTGCTGATGCCAAGAAGTGCTTGCTGACAGGAGCCTGGTATAGCTGTTCCCTGAGAGGTTCTACCAGCACCTGACCAATGCAGATGCAGATACTCACAGCCAACCATCAGACAGAGCCCAGAGAACCCAGTGGAAGAGCTAGGGGAAGGACTGAAGGAGCTGAAGAGGATTACAACCCCATAGGAAGATCAATATCAACTAACTGGACCACACAGAGCTCCCAGGGACTAAACCACCAACCAAAAAGTATAAGGAGGGATCTATGGCTCCAGATACATATGTAACAGAAGATGGCCTTATCTGGCATAAATAGGAGGGAAGACCCTTGGTCCTGTGGAGGCTTGATGCCTCAGAAGAGGATGTTAGAGCCGTGGGAGGGTGAGTGGGTAGAGGAGCACCTTCATAGAGGCAAAGGGGAGGGAGGGAGAAGGGGGATGGGATGGAGGGGTTGTGGAGGAGTAACCAGGAAAGGGGATATCATTTGAAATGTAAATGAATAAAATGATTAATTAAAAAGTCCCACAAACAAACAAACAAGAAAGCCCAGGACTAAATGGTTTTAGCACAGTTTAGCCAAAAGGTTCTAACAGACCTTTAAAGAACTAACACCAATACCCCTCAAATTACTTCACAAAATAGAAACAGAAGGAATATTGCCAAATTCATTTTATGAGGCTTACACAGTCACTCTGATTCCCAAACCACAAAAAGACTCAACAAAGAAATAATTTCAGGCCAATTTCACTTATGAATAATGATACAAAAATATCAATAAAATACTCAAAAACTGAATCCAAGAATACATCAAAAACATCATCCACTATGATCAAGTAAGCTTCATCCTAGAGACTCGGGGATAATTCAACATATGAAAAATCAGTTAAGTATTCCACCATATAAACAAACTGAAAAAAACACGTGATCATCAAATAAGATGCTGAAAAAGCTTTGTACAAAATCCAACACCCCTCATGATAGAAATCTTGGAGCGATCAGGGCTACAAGGGACGTCCCTAAACATAACAAAGGCAATTTACAGGAAGCTATAGTCAACATCAAGTTAAAGGGAGAGAAACTCAAAGCAATTTCACTAAACTCGGGAACAAGACAAGGTTGTCCACTCTCACCGTCATTATTCAGTTTAGAACTTAATTTTCTATCAGGAGCAATAAAACAATTGGAGGAGATCAAGGGGATACAGATTGGAAAGAAAGATGTCAAAGTATTGCTATCCACAGATGATGTGATAGTATACATAAGTAACCCCAAAATCTCTACCAGGGAACTCAGGGGTCCAACAGTGGGGAAGTACTGGGGGGGGGGGGGAGGCAATTTGGGGAGCAACATGGAAACCTAGTGCAGGAGAAACTCCCTAGAATCTTCAAGGATGACTCTAGTGAAGACTCCTAGTACTGGGGAATACAGAGCCTAAACTGCTTCTCTTCTGTAACCAGACAAGGCTCCTACAATCCTTCCTGCCTCCAAGATGTCCTGGAGTAATGGTAGCCCACAACTTGTGGGAGTGGCTAATCAATGCCTAGTCCAACTTGAGGCCCATGCCTCAAGAGGGAGCCCACGCCTGACACTGCCTGTTTGGCCAAGAACTAGAGGCTGGACAGCCCAGAGACCTCGGATAGAACTAAACGTGCCTATAGAAAAAATTCAATGAAATAATTATTTACTAAAGATATTCTGATATACTCATAGACCAGTGCCTAGCCTAATTGTCATCACAGAGGTGTTATCCAGTAATTGACAGGAGCTGAGGCAGAGGCCCAGCCAAACACTGGGCAGAGCTAGGGGATTGCTGCAGAAGATGGCAGGGGAGGGAAGTTATGGGAGACAGAGGAGTCAAGGACACCACGAAAACACAGACCAGAGAATCAAGTAAGAGGGGCTCATAGGGGATCACAGACATCAGTGGGATAACCATGCACCCTGTATGGCTCTGAGTGAGGTCCTCTGCATATATGTTAGAGTTCTGTAGAGGTGCTCTTGTGAGAGTCTAACAGTGGGGCTGTCTCTGACTCATTGGCCTCCCACTGGGTTACCTAGTCCAGCCTGGATAGGATTTGTGTGTAGTCTTATTGTAACTTTTTATGCCATGTTTGGTTGATCTCCATAACTTCTAAGTCTTACTCAAAGTTTACAAACAGTCATGCTACTACCATAAGTGGATAACTGATACATTACATAAGAAAACCAGAAAGCTAATACATATCCATGGCCTTCAAGGTAAGTTCAAACTACTTATGGAAATCCCTCAACTGCTAGACTTACTTCTTGTCCATTAAACCAGACTGTTTACGACGTTTCTGAAGCACATTCTACATTTCCACAGACTGTTACTGGATACACTGCTCCTTCTGCCTAAAACATCCATCTCCTAATCTTATCAGTTCAGTAAACTTCTATTCATCCTACAATACTGAAGTAGCACCTCCCATCTCAGGTTCCCTGCATACTCCTCTCATGCAGAATTAAAAATGTTTTCGTATTTTAGATTTCTTTGTGCCAGGGTTCAGGAGGTGCTGTGTGGTACTTGCACAGTAGCTTATACCTCAGTGTATTCTAACTCTTTATAAAAAATATTCCATCTACCAGCAAGGGGACTTGGAAGAGATTACCCACTTCGAGTTTAGAATCCACAAAACCCCTTATCAACGCCTGTTGAAATAATTAGTTGTCTGTTCTATAAATCCTTGAGTCGGCCAGTCCTACAGAATGTGTTTGGTTGAATAGAGTAATTTTTGTCTACATACATCCTAATACATAGCAGACAAAAACATGTTCAAAGTTCTAAACAACAGTTTAACTGTCATTTGTAAGTGTTCACATTTTCCTCTGATAGCATCCTTGATATCTTCCAATGTTCAGAATGACAAACCATCCCCAACAAGAAACAAAATGCTGAACCCACTGACAGTTTACCAGAACAAAGACCGTCCCTACATAACCCTCCTCACTGTTCCCCACAAACCCATACTAGCATCCATATGAAACAGACAATCCTGTAGGTAAATAGAGCCACTTTCAGTGTTTTTGAAACACTAAATATCATATTTAATATATCTGTATATGACATAGGTATTTCAAATGTAGATTAGTTAGAAGAGAGAGAGAGACAAAGCAAGAATCATAAGTATGTAAGAATAATTTAGTCAGAGGAAGAGGAGGCAGGGGCAAAAAGTAAACAAGAAAGAAAGAGGGGAAGGGAGGAGTCGGGGAGACTAGCAATGCCCCCCCAAAAAAATGCTAACTGGAACCCCAGGCAAAATTCAAATGTACAGTAATGTTCACACAGTCCTGTACAATAATGTTCATGGAGTCACATGGACATTGAAATCAACTTGCAACATGAACTATTTTCGAATCAAAATAAGTCTACCTAAAACACCTTGATTCGAATCTCAAACCACAGTAGATATTAAAACTGTTACCTGATTCTCCTGCTTAGTCTGGTCACCTGTAACTATACAACAAATACACATAGCTTGCAAACAGCTTCTGGAAGCAGACAACAACATACTAGATGTTTATATCTGAATATTAATCCCATCAACAGTTTAGGAGTGACGTAGCTCAGTGGTAAAGTTCATGTCTAGCTAGCATGCCCTGTATCTGAGCCCCAATCACACACACACACACACACAGAGAGAGAGAGAGAGAGAGAGAGAGAGAGAAGTTCTAGGGATTAACTAAATTTTTTAAGAGCTTCTTCATCACCAGCCATGTCTCCAATAAATCTCTTTCCTCTTTCGTCTTGTAAGAATAATGACTTCTGTATTTAACCTCTCTTATGAACCAAGCAAAGCCTGTTGCATTCATTCTGCCACAAAGCTGCACAGCTATGCTATTTCTGCCTAAGGTTTTGTTGTCTCTTCCAACAAAAATAATAAAAGAAGTTCTCTTCCTAAAAGCCTTACCCATCAATCTCCATTCAGTATCCCTTAACTGTCAGCTCCCCAAAGCAGTTTAGGGTGAAGGTAAAGACAAGAAAAGCACGGGGCACTGGCTCACTCACAGGTTAAAGGGGATATTAACACTGAGATGAATAGGACAGCTGCTCAAAGAGCACTCCAGACTCCTCTACCTTTTTTGGAGGGTGGAGGTAGGCTAGGGGTTTCAAGACAGGATTCCTGGCTGTCCTGGAACTTACTCTATAGACCAGGCTGGCTTTGAACTCACAGAGAACTGCCTGGCTCTGCCTCCCCATGCTGGGATTAAAGGCGTGGACCACCATGGCCCGGCTAGACTGCTAATTTAAAGATCCAATTCTTGTTCTTAATCTACTTCCCACCACGAAGCGCAGCTCTGTGGCTCACAGGATCAGCTTCCACGATTCCCTTCCCTTCCCTTCTTGTTTATTTCTCTGTTGTAACCAAACACTGATCAAGAAGAAATGGTTTTCTCCAATTCACCATTAACAGTGCCTCATAAAGGGAAGCCAGGTGGAGAACTTAGGGCAGGAGCCTGAAACAGAAACCATTGGAGGAACCTTCAAGGGACACAGCTTACCTACTGGCTTGCTCTCCACAGCTTTGCTCAGCTTGCTTTCTTGTACAACCCAGAACCACCTGACCAGGGGTAGCACCACACACAATGTGCTTGTGCTGGACCCTTCCACACACTCAGGAATCAAGGAAATGCACCACAGACATGCCCACAGGTTATTCTAATTTACGCTAATTTGACAAAAGCCATCAGTTACCTTCTGCCTGCCTTTAGGGAAGGGACAGTTGGAACAAAAACTAAGCTGAAGTGAGTTTGCAACAATTCGAAAAGTGTAGAAACCACTTCATCTTCTGGAAGAAATTTGAGTAAGGAAACATATAGGAAATGTGGCATGAGAAAGGGAAATACCAAGCAGGATCTGAGGCTGCCTGTTTACACCCAAAGCCATCAACCATGACTTGATCTGTCCATTTTGATCAAACAGTAACCAGTGTGAGCAGACTATCTCTGGTCCCATAAGCAGAAGTAATTACCTATTTTAATATAAAGCTACTCTCACACAGACTCCAAATGCCTATAGCATGAGTAAATCAATGTTCCATTTTATAGCTAGATACACAAAGACACTTAATCAGAAAGCAGTACTCATAAGAAACACTAATAAGAGGCTAACACACACTTCAGGCACTGTAGTAGAATAAACTGGAAAAAAAACAAAATGTATCCTTTAACCAAACTTTTTTTTTTCATTCTCCCTCAAAGAATCTATTTCAAAGATTCACTTAACTTTACAAAAAACAAAGAAAGAAAAGAAAATTTGGCTCTCGGAAGAGTTCCTAGAGATGAATTACACGGGAGAGTCATTGGGTCTCGGGTGGCATTGTGCCTCTGCCTACCTATGGTATTTTCATGGCCTGGTCATCACACACTTAAGGGAGAACACTATGCAGGTGAGCCTGCTTTTTCCAACATAAGCTATTCTTTCATACCAACATATGAGAAATCGAAACATCATCTTTTAACTAACTAAACAATTCTGCAATGTGCTTGAACTGGAGACCAAATTCACTAAAATATAATCAATATTTTCCAGATCTGTACATTGAGATTACATCTTTTCTACCCCTTCATTTACATCATGGTCTGCTTTAATGCCTGAAATTTGTAAGCTCTTAGAAAGACTTTTCCCAAATTACCCCATATGCAAAATAAACTGTTTCTAGCATACCCCAGAACTAATCAAATTGTTTACTGTCACCTAAGAAGTTAGACTGCTGACGTTAGTCAATACCCTGCTGAGCACTGTTCAGTTCTTCTTGATGTCAGGGGCAGAGTTGCTCCCACCCTCCCATGCTGGGTACAAAACCACTGAGGTGCATACACACACATACACACACACACACACACACACACACACACACACACACACATGGAACTGCGCAATGCAAACTAGCCAGAGCCAGGGAATACAGGTAAGTGGCAGATTGCTCATCTAACATGTAGAATACCCTGGTTTTAATCCCTGGCATCACAAGAAAACAGAACAGAAAGACAAGATGACTGACTAGCAGGCACTGGGTTAGCCCTGCTAGCTTACTGCCGCCGTAGCATCCCATCATTTAAAAGAGGAAGCTCAAAGCCCTGCTTCATGGAGAAGGAGGTCAATGCCAAAGCTCCCCCTCCTCTCTCCGTACACCCATCATGCAGCTGGTGCTGTTCACTCGGGCAAACACTGCTCTGTGAGCACAATGGTGCAATCACTGCCTCCAACATCATTACTATCTGAAATAGACAGACCACTTGCAACTTGACTCTTTTTATGGACATAACATCTTCATCCCACTTAACAAATGCAGCTTCTCCGAAAGCAGGGTTTGTTTTTTGGTTTTTTTTTTTTCTATCAGATCTCAATAACCTAGCTTCCCAAACAGTTGTGAAAATTACAGGGTTTTTTTTTTTTTTTTTCCTTTCTAGTTGCCTCTTATTTCCTTCTACCTGTCACCAAAAGCTTCATGAGTTGAATCCTACATTTGAGAAACTCTAAGGTAACTAGTTGATATGTCCATGGTGACCAAAAAATTGTTTCTTCCCACTTCTGATTAAATTTACTTTTTCCCTTGGGGATCTTAAGAAGTGGGTTGTCTATGTTCAACAATAATTTATGAAATGCACTACACATATTACTCAACTCTTTGAAGAACTGAAAAGAAGTGAGAAAACCATCTAGAGTATAGTTAAGGACTGTGCTGGTTTAGTAAAGTGCTGGTTGTGGGTTCTCCTTCAAGATCCATGACTTCACTCGCCCTGGGTTGCTGCCTCGCTTTCCAGTACCAGGCTGAGTTCCTTCTTATTAAGTGGATCTTAAGTCTAATTAGAGAGCCGTTGTTACTGCCAAGGTATGCATGCCACTAGTGCACCCTTAGGGTCAGTGTTGTGGTTCACAGGTGTCATAGCTCAGTAGAATTGTTGGTTGTTCCCCTCCTTTGGAAGGTTGCATCTTCTGGCACTATGAAAGCTAGTCTGCAGGAGGAAGCATTCATGGGGGTCAGTTCAAGTTCAGGGGCCTCTGGATCCTGTACATCAAGTGCATGGTGTCTCCAGCAGTAGGAACCCACTTTCCACCTCAGCAATAGCCTACATGTTTTGGGAGTCTATTGGACAACACTGACCAACAACTCAAAAGATGGCTTCCCTGATGTTGGAAGTTTTGTAAAGGAATCTCTACTCTTAGAAAAGAGCATTGTCAGCCCAAATGAAAAAAAATTAAACTAGGTATGTATATTTATATACAGACTTACATGTATTACATGTATTACACAAACTCACCGGCATGACTGCCAAAACATGAGTTCAATAATAGTCAAGTCAAAGTACAAGGGAGATGGATTCACAGATAAAGGGATATAATGAAGTTGCAAACAGAGACAGATTTGTAGAGACACTAGGCTACTTTTAAGAGGAGCAAGTGTGGGCTATTGATATGGCTAAGTGGAGGCTTGCCACCAAGTCTCAAGATCTGAGTTCAATTCCCCACACCAGTGGTTCACAAGCTGCCTAATGCTGCAACACTTTAATACACTTCCACGTGCTGTGGTGACTCCCAGCCAAAAATAATTTTTGTTGCTACTTTCATAACTGTAACCTTGCTACTGTTATGAATCACCATGTAAATATCCAATATAAAGGCTATCTGGTGTATGGCCCCTGTGAAAGGGTCGTTTAACACCACTAAAGGGGTTGTGACTCATAGGTTGAGAATCATTAGACTCACAGGGTAGAAGGAAAGATGGAACTCCCTCAAGTTGTTCTCTGATCTCCACACACACACCTGTATACATATATGTACAATAAATAAATATAATTTAAACTTTTTAAAAGGAGTGTTAGCTATCCAGTCCCAGAAGATTTAGATTCAAGTAGGAGGAATTTTCATCAAATTAGGAATCACAAAAGGCTCACTCCCAGAAACAAGCAAAGTATGCTGACTTTGTTGGAATTTATAGTCAAACAACTAAAGGGATAATTCAAAAAATGCCATAAATAGACTACGGCATGAATTTAGAAAGACAATAAATAAAACACTTCACGATATTCTTACTGGTATAACGGACATAAACAGCTGACTGACTGGTCTACTGAGTAGCTCCAAAGCAAGAAAAAATACCAAGCATAAACTACCACCATAAACTGCATATGCTGAAAAAAGGTTCTTTGGGAATATCTTACAGCATGTTGGTTTCTGGTTATAAAGTTATAAAGTTTATCCACAGATGACTCAGAATGGGAAGTTAACGTGCTGATAAGCAGACTCCGGAGTCAAAAAAAAAGACATGTACGGGTTACATATAGACAGTAAAACAAGATGAAATGTAATAAGAATAACTTGAGTTTAAGCAACATTTTCACAAGTGCCAGATGTGGGAATTACGGCTTCACTGGTTGTTAAAAGAAAAAGTACTTGTAAGTTTTCATTGATAATATGGACCAACACCAATTGTGTGGCTCAGAAAAGCTTGGCCTATAGCAAGGTCTTAGAGCAATAATACAGTGGCCATTGTTTAAATGTATCATATTTTAATAGATGCAACATAGTCTCATTATATAATCCATAAAAGCACAATTAATGATAAATAAAAATAGCTCATGGTCCTGTCACTCAAAGATAAATACTATATCCATTTTTGTGTTCCATAACTAGGCATATTTATGTTCATGTATTAAGTTTTTGCAGTTACTTTTCTTATGAAAGTATAATCAAGCTATAAATGCTCTTTTATAATCGGTTGGCTTTTTATGCATCAGTATATTAACCCCCATGCCATTCTACACTGAGTGACACCTAGTACAGATTATTCATTTCTTGAGGTCTTTGTCATATTTCAAAGGGTCATCTTGAAATCTGAGAATATTCAAAGGACTGAAAAAGGATGGTTTTAAAAAACATGAAATTTTGAGTTTTAACACATAAACATTATAGTTACAAACAGTTAAAGGCAACAGTAGTTATTCCATGAAACAGACTGAATTAAATGCATGTCCCTGCAGAACTATCTTGGCAGATGGATTTGGCAACTTTTGGATTGACCCATACAGCCAAGCCAGTACCAGCTGCTGGGAGTTACAGCAAAGTGGATTTTGGGTCAATAAATATAGAATGTTTTATGATCACAGATATCAAAAAGTAAAATAGAATAGATGCCAGGTGCGGAGCAACATGCCTGTAATCTAGCACTCAGGAGGCTGAGGCAGGAGGACGCTGAGTTCAAGATCAGCCTCAGACAGATAACAAGATTCTGCCACAAAAACAGGGGTGTGTGTGCACTGAATCTAGTTACTGAGAATACTAATGGTGCTTGAGATAACTTGCAGAAGAAAGTCCTACACCACGTAAGAGCTTGGAATAAAGGCCCCTTTCTTTCTATTTGAGGATTCGGATTCCAGTGAAAAACTTCCTGGCAATTTCCTCCCAGTTTAGTAAATAAGTCCTTAAGAAATCAAGTCTCCTATAGCAGCCTATAGGAAGACCAGCACTCTCAACTAACATTGCTCAGACACTGAGCCACCAACCAGGCAACATACACCAGCTGACAGAAGGCCCCCAACACATGTACGGTAAAAGACTGCCAGGTCTTGATTAACTGAGATAAGACGCATATAACCCTCAAGAAACTTAGGGCCCCAGGGAGTGGGGAGATCTGGTGAGGTGGGGTGGGAGTTAGGGGGCTGGGGACATCCTCTTGGAGATGGGGGTGGGAGTCAGGGGGAGGAGGTATGGGATATGGAACAGTCAGAGGGGGACTGGGAAGGGGACAAACACTGGACTGTAAAAAAGATTATAGAATTAAAACATAAATAAATAAACTCTCATGGAGTCTTGTGTGCTTTAGAGCCATGTGAGGAACACTAACTCTAACAATGATCACCTATGCATTCACTATTCTTTACATCATTTGATCCTCACAAAACCCATAGGAATAGATTACTATTTCCACTTTATAATATTTCACAGTGTGTATGGCTTTTTGAAGTAATTTATGGGTATTCTATGCCCACTAAAAACTGCAATGTCACTCAAGCAAACATCCTTGTGACATAGCCACAGTTGGTGTCATACATCACAAGTAAACAGAAAGTATCTTCTGCAAAACTTTTACCTAATTAGGTCTCAAACAAGCAGTCAAGAAATGTTTTTTTCTTGGCAAAATGATTTTCAAGTGTAATTATTATTTACAGCTAAAAAACATTCAGACTGCACTGTTTGAATTGACCACACACCTTAAACTTTGAAGACAAAATAAATTCTTGACTATGACTAAAGATTCAGTAAAGCAAATTTTAATCTCTGGGTTTCAAATCCTTGGCATCACTAATTAAGTGACCTTGGACACTTTAGTCTTTCATCTGTGAAATGAGTATTGGCCTCTGGATGAGACATACAAGCATCTACCCCAGACCCTGACACCATTAGTTTACTACACACGTAATAAGCAAGTAGAAGAGACTGACTAACCTATTCCACAATTCACCCAAAAAATATTAAAATATTTCCAAGTGCCATTATGTTTGCTGGAGAAGAGCACACTTCTATTACCCTGTAAGTTTCTGATGGCAATCGTTAATAAAATAAGGTGATAACCATATAAAATGTGTCTACTTAGAAATATTTTATTTGAAAGATCACCTGAATACAGTTTCAGCTCCTATTCTGTTACAAGACATGTTATAGTGGTTAAGTCCGTGTGAGTCTGAAAGGCACAGGCAATGTTTGTGATTTTTGCAGCAGTTTGATTGACTCAAACTGCCCTCATGGATGTACCTTGTTTTCCACGTGTGCTCCTGTAGAACCAGGGTCACCCAACAAAGCCAGTAGTAAAGAAGACTCATTCCAGATGAACACTGTGGCTCATGCTTTTGCAACTTAAGTATTTACTAACATTAAATACTTGGTGTTTCAACCCTAAAACTTCTCAACTATTTCTATTTCAAAACAATGCAACTGAGAAGGGAGTATCCAAAAAAAAAAAAAACCATTTGTCTCAGTTCCTGTCAATGAAGTTAACTAAACCTCTCATTACTAATGAATTCTCTATTTTCAAAAAAAAATTAATCTTTAATCTTCGAAAAACTTATTTTAGCATACATCCAGAATCATTTTTATAATTAATGCATTGATACTTTTGCAAATACACCTAGTTCACTTATAGCATAAAACTGTAACTAAACTTTTCTATAAAATATCTATGGCTAAATATCAAAACTGTAGTCTAAAATATGTATATTATCTACTTGTGTTTGAAAATGGAAGAGGACACACTGAATAGTTATCTTTTCTAAATCTAAGACCCACTGGGGGTGGAGCTTCTATACATAATAATTTTTTTTGCAATGAAATCATTTTAATAGTGTCACAATCACCAAGTATATGTAATAGTACATGGTTCCTTAAATGTCACCATTTTTTAAGTTATGTTCATTTCACTGTAATATAACCATTTTCTTTTCCCTAGAGCCAGTATTATAATTAATTGCACCATATCCGACCACAACCTATGAGAACCTGTGTGTATACCACAATATTTTCATGCAAAAGTTTGTATCAAACACTTAAGGACATCAGCACAGGAGGTCAGAACAGCAGTTCTCAACCCCAGGGCTTTCCATCTCTTTGATAGTCAAAGGACCCTTTCACAGGGGTCGCCTAAGACTACCAGAAAACAGATATTTACCTTGCAATTCATAACAGTACCAAAATGATAGTTATAAAGTAGCAACAAAATCAATTTTATGACTGGGCGGTCACCACAACATGAGGAACTATATTGAAGGGTCACATCCTTGGGAAGGTTGTGAAGCACTAATTAGGTGGATAAAGATGTGTGCTTGCTCTCAAACCTGAGAACCTGAGTACCACTTCCTGAATCCACATGACAGAGGGAGAAAACAGACTCTCACAAGTTGTCCTCTGTTTTCTCAATGGGCTAGATGGCATGCACAACGTACACGCCTACACACACACACAAAATAAATGCAATTCTTTTTTTTATATATAAACTGTAGTACAAAATACTTTTAAGCAAGAAAATCACTTCAGCTTTTAATTTTTTGAAGTATCGTTAAGTTGCCTAAGAGATGTTTTAAGATAGAGATATGTATGATGGTAGATGCTTCCAAAAATTCACAGGACAAACGGAACAATCACGACTTGAAAACTAAAGCACTTTCCTTGAATTTCATTTAGTGAGTGCTCCTCAGGCTTCCTGACTCCTAAGCGGTTTCATTTGTTCAATTCAACTTTTAATAGTTTCTCAAACACGCAAATCAACCCGGCTCTTTCTACCCTATGTATGGTGAATAAAGACCTTGACTTAAAAAAAAAAAAAGTAACCTTAGAAAGATTCTTTGAGCAATACTCGTCTCACCTGCAACATGTTAACATTAAAAGGCCTCAGCTGTATTCCACACACACTTTCCCAAGCCGGATGTTTCACTCAGCTGTGTCTGGGAAACTGAAAGTACAGGCTAAAGCTGCCTAACTGGCCTCATCAAGTTTTACACACTCCTGATTGACATCTCAGAAGGTCCACTGGCTTTGTTTTTGTGGGATCATAGCCCACTGCTGATGCCTTCTGCAGGAGAAGGTAGCAGCAACCCGAGGCTGTGGCTTTTGCAGGATAACTGCAAGCATCCAACAGCTTCTCATTTAAATAGCCAAATAGTAGGGGGTGGGCTTTCACAGCTGCAAACACAAACAGTAACAGGCATGCCGATTTCCTTCTAGCAACACCAGTACATGTGCAAGTTCTGCACCAAGGCTTGGAGAAAAGTAGCTGATTGACGCATTGATGGCAAGGCTATTTTAAAATTACTCAAAGAGTCTAAAGCATCAGTCTGACTGGGAGGCTCTTGCCTCCTCTACACACACACACACACACACACACACACACACACACACACACGGTCTGTTTTCCTGCCTAATTTAAGAATGAATCGCTGACACCTTCAGGTGAAATACCCTGAGGAGAGAACGTACCCATCACAATGCTCACGTGGGGTGTACATAACACCACCACCCCTCGCGCCCGCAGTGGGTGCCAGTTCTTACCTTAGCAGATTAGACAGGGGCAGAGGTCCGGATCCACCGCCCAGGATCCCTCCTTTCCTGCCAGATAGGAGTTTCTCCACCAGAGCCACATTGCCAGTACGAGCAGCTTCCAGCAGCTCCTGGTCCTTCCCCATAGTCTCTCACAGAGTCCTTTCCCTGCTCCAGTCCTCCTCCAGGTCCACTCCCCAAAAGCCAGGGCCCTCCCCGCCCCACCCTAAAAGGATGCCCGGGCTTCAGCACGCTGAGATTCCCTGCAGCCCCGCGCAGGGAGCAGCACGCCGTCCTCCTTCTCCCGGTTCAGCTTCTACAATGGGGAGCAGCCCGTGTTTGGGCAGAGGGGCTGGCCAAGCGGCGACGCGCCCCCACAGCCACTCCCCTGCATTCCCGAGGCCTCCTTCTTCCCGCGGGTGGGGTGCGAGCGGGTGGGGACCGGGCCCGCGCGCAGCCAAGGAACGGAAGGAGGATGCTGAGCTCAGAGAACGCCGAGCACTGAGCAGGATGCTCCGGCGCTGACAGTAGGATGCTGAGCACCGGGGAGGATGCTCCAGCACTGAGAAGCACACAGAGCGCTGAGGCTGAGGAGGAGCGAGTCCTCCCCGGAGCTAGAGGGTATCGAACCACGGCGGCGGCGGCCCGTGCGTACGAGCGCCCAGCCTGGACCCGCCTGGGTTCCGCGCCCGGGGGACTCGGCGCTTACACAGCGGCGATGGCCGCGGCCCTCGGCTGGAAGTAGCACGGTGGCCGCGGCTGGGGTGGCTGCGGCCCGCGCCGAGGCTGGGGCTGTGCGGGCGAGCCGCAGCGGGTGCGTGCGGAGGGCGGCGGCGGCGACAGCTCGGAGGCTCGGCGCGGGGGGCGTGTGCGCGCGGCAGGTGCGGCCCGAGGCCGGCCGTGGGGCGGGCTGGGGGGTGGGGGGGAGTGCAGCTCTGTGCCAGTGGGCGGGGCCCTCCTTGCTCCCTCCTCCGTGCTCCCTCCGCCCTCCTCCCTCCTTCCCTGCTCTTTGCTCCCTCTCCCTCCTCTCTCTTCTCCCCCACCCCCCACCCCGCTTCTGCTCACTTCTCCCGTCTCCTCTGAAGAGGTTTAACTGTGTGAGTACTGGAGATCACCCCGCTAGCTGCTGAGGCGCCTTCTCTGCCTGGAACCCAGAGTCAGTAACTAGACTTGGGGAAGATCTTCCACTAGAAGGTGATGGACAACTTGATCCACTAGGAGGAGATGGAGAAGCTGATGCTGGGAAGAGGCGCTTTTGTTGCTGTTTCTGTCCCAGTCCAGGGGACTTGAAGGATATTTCATCCTCTTGTTTTACCTCTCTCGTGAGAGTCTGAGATGTCCGCCCTTGGAAGAGGCTGAAGAGGTTTGCTTTATCCTAGTTTCTGAACCACTGAATGCCTTGTGACTTTTGCAGGTTTTTCAGGGTCTTTAATCAGCCTGAATTTTACTTGGGCTTTGGAGAGTTGCTGACTTGTGTAAATATGGGGGGGGGGGGGTTCTCATTGGAAATTCTTCCACATCCACCCTAGGAAAAATATAAATGGGCATGGATGAGAGAGCTGCTTTGATTTGCATATATCATCAGCAGTTCATTGTATATGGCTGGCTTGATTTTGGTTGAATGTTTTCCTTGCTCCTGGCAGAGAACGCGTGCTTATTTTCTTTTGAAACTTCCTGTGACAGCTTGTGGTCAGTTGGTAGGAAAAGATGTCATTGTCGGTTTGCTTACAGCAAGCCAATGAACTGGATATTATTACTATATATTACTTTAGAACTAAAGTAGAGGTCCAGAAAGGGAAAAGATGCCACACAGTCATTGGCTGACAAACTGGACCGGGGAGCTAGTGAGTTGGCTCTGCAGGTAAAAGTGCTTATGCCCAATCTGAGGACCTGAGTTCAGTCTCCCCAGCCCTCCTAGTAAAAGGAGAGAAATAGCTCCCACCAGTTGTCCTCTGGCCTACACACACACACACACACACACACACACACACACACACACCTGTGTGTTTCCATTAAATAAATAAATAAATAAATAGTTGGAGAGTTAGCTCTGCAGTTAAGAGTATTTCCTGCTCTTGCGGAGAATCAGAGAACAGTTCCTAGGACTCCTATCAAGTGGCTGACAACTTTGTGTAACTCCAGCTGTAGGGAACCTAGGTCATCTGGCCTCCAAAGGCCATACACTTATGTACACATACCCACATACACACACACTCACATACACACACACAATTAGAAGTAAATCTTTAAAATAAATCAGTAATAAATGGAAAGTTTAATAGCTGGATCCTAGAACTGGCTTCATTCAGATCCCAACCTCAGCGCCCATGAATGGCAAATGACACAGCAGTTAATTCTTACAAACATTTGATGAGCAGTTACCACATGCCAGAAGCCATATGTACTAAATGCTTTCTATATTGTTTCAACACTCAATAAAATCTCTGCAGACTATGAGACTATCGTGTGTGCATCTTGTTTTTTCTGTGGGGAAAGAGGTACCTCTTTTATCCTTAGTGTACATATGAGGATAGTGATGAGCTCAAAGTCTGGCAACTGGAAAGTAAAGCAAGTCAAAACCAGAACTCCCTGCTATCTAGGCCAAGACTTTAAGTAAACAACAGGGAAATTCAAAAGATACTCAGAAAGAAAGAAGATAGAATAATTTAAAGTGTTTTTCTGTAGCTCAGTATGCTCAGATTTTATTTCAGTGGCTCAGAGCATCAGGTAAGTTTGTAGCTTCTTCTTGCAGGATCCCCAGAGGGCATAGAGTTTGACTGTCTGACGTTTTGGTTTTGCTTTTCATTTTAAAATCTATTTTAATGAGAAGACGATAAATGAGCCCTGACATGACAGGCTTTGCAGAGCAGTTCGTGAAGTACGAAATGAGTAATCATGGATTTATTTTGCACAAGAAAATCTTTTTTCTTCTTTACTACGGTTGCCTCCTAAGCAAAACGAACTTTTCCCAGAATATCCTGTAAGCACTCAGATGAGCAAAACTAAAATATCAACCAATAAAGAATCATGGATGAGTTCATGATTGGGGGCTCCTGAATCATCCTTATTAAAATCATGCAGCTTCCAGAGAGAAAACCATTCAAAATGATTTGCGCTAAGAATCAATTCCAAGTTCCAGGCACTCCACTGACATATGGTATTCGAAGGCAATTTTCTACTTTACACTTTTTATTTTAGATAGTTTCTAACTTCCTGTTGAAGAGCACAAAGACTTTCACTGAATGAGAATAAGCTCACAAATTAAAAGAGAAAACATTATTCCAAAAACCCAAAGAGGCTAGATATCCAGAATGCTATTTATGTGTCTATATTTAATCAAACATTTTTGCATCTGTGAGCGGTAGAAAGAAGCATTAAATCTTTGGAGCCAACTCGTCATTCTGGATCTCAGTTTGTTAGATAAAAGTTTGGAATTCATCTCTAGTGGGCTTGCCCATGCTAACAATGTATTCTTGTGGTGAAATACAGAGATTCTCATTTTATCCTGATTTTAGGACTAGGAGGTAGTAAAAAAAAAAAAAAAATGTAGTCCTTGCTTCTTTTAAATCCTTCATTTTAAACTATTGTATACACAAATGTAGTATAAATAATTTCGAGCAAGTTAAGGAGTGTGTGTGTGTGTGTAATGACACTCTTGTTAGGTTCACTAAATGGAGATGAAAATAAAAATGGGAAGAGAAACAAAGACAAAGCAGGTAGACATGTATTCGTAAAAGCTTTGAACACATAGGACAATGAAGTATCTCAAACCTAGATAACTTAGAATTTTCTGATATCCCTTGGTCTGCTGGTCTGTTTGCAGTGAGGAAAAGGAAAAGATAGTGTCTTAAAATGTGGAGTGACCAAGTAAGGCTTAGGGTCTCCACCTTCCTAATGCTTCGACCCACTGAGACAGTTTCTCATGTTTTTGATGACCAAAAACCATGAAATTATTTTCCTTGCTACTTCATAACTTTGATTTTGCTACTGTTATGAACCTTAATGTAAATATCTGTGTTTTCCAATGTCGACCCACCAAGGGCGATCGGCCATAGGGTGAGAGCCACTGAACTAAGGCACGGCGATTTGAATTGAGAATTGCCCCTCTAGGCTCCCGTAACACTTGGTCTGCAGTTAGTGGTGCTGTCTGGGAAGGTTATAGAGCCTTTAAGAGGCAGAGCCTTGCTGAAGAAATTACATCACTGGAGGCCGAGCCTGGCGTCACTTTCCTTTCTTTCTGCTTCCTGTTTATGGCTGACATGTGATCTCTTTACTTCCTAGCTTTGAGACCAGTCTCCTGCTCATGATGCCATGACCTCTCTGCCGTCATGGACTGACTGTATCTCTTCTGAAACTTTAAGCTAAAATAAACCCCTTTCTTCCCTAACTTACTCTCTGTCATAGTACTTTATCACTAAACAGAAAGGTAACTAATATATAAATGAAGCTAGGATAACACTGTAACTTGAATGAAGCAGGGAAATGCTCCCTTCTCCCATTTCAGGCCTATCTCTGGGGCTGGTGGTCTCTGGGACAGATGTGAACCAATCCTAAATACAGAATTTAAGGATGCTAGAACCCTGAGTAAGAGACCAGCCAGGGGTTTTATTCCCATGTTACATTTAATTTCTTTCCATAGCCCCTGTCCTAAAACCTGTTCCTCACTATCTTGGAGGGATGGCCAAAGAATAAGCACACCACTATATGTACAGTGTTGGTGAAAATTTACAGTCCAGGAGCATTGAAGACCATGAGCTGATAATCACTCGGTCCTTTCCAAATGCAAGAAACCAAATGAGTATGCCATATGTGTGTCACCTTCATTGCTATCTCAGATGAGTTCTAACAGTATACAAAGTACAGAGATCTCTACTAAAGTCGCGGCAGTAATGAGTCACCCACCCCAGAGACAGGCCTGCAAAGGGGAAGGGGACATTTCCTTGCTTCATCCAAGCTACAGTGGTATCCTAGCTTCGTTTATGTATCATGTGACCTTTCTGTCTCAGTGGTAAAATACTATGTCAGAGAGCAAGTTAGGGGAGGAAAGGGGCTCATTTTAAGCTTAGAGTTCCAGAAGACCTATCTCTTAGGACCTGCCTCTGGGAAAAGCTACATATGACACATACAAACATCCACAAAACCATGTCTGCCACATTAAAATCTGAAAAGACTAAATAACCAGAATTGTTTAAGTGTCCAGGTTTCATCGAATGTTTTTCTATCTGTGAGTGGTAGACAGAATCATTAAATATAGGAGACCAACTAGATGATATGTTTGTCGGTTAGGTGAGAATTTGGAATTCATTTCCATCACCCTTCCTAGGGCTCGTGGTATTAATTCCCTTCCTTCTCCATGACAACCTGCCTCTGTGCTACTGTTACCTTTAAGAGCCCCATGTATACCCAAGGTGTGACCCTACACATACTCACAAACCCTCACACTGAGAAAGGTCTCTAAAATTCCTCCAGTTTTCCCCCATCTCTTTATTTTTCTACTGAGAAGCTGGGTGCGGTGCTCTACGCCATTAATCCCAATAATCCAGAGGCAGGTGGATCTCTGAGCTAGCCTTCTCTACAGAGTGAGTTCTAGGACATCCTACACAGAGAATTCTACTGAGAAAATGCCAGGTACATCTGACAACCTATTATACAGCACCCATCTTAGTTAGGGTTTTATTGCTGTGAAGAGACACCATGACCACAGCAACTCTTATAATGTCTAACATTTAATTGGGGCTGGCTTACAGTTTGAGAGGTTCAATCCATTGTCTTCATGGTAGGAAACATGGCAGCATGCTGGCAGATGTGATGCTGCAGGAGCCAAGACCTTCTACGTCTTTATCCAAAATCAGATGGGAGGAGACGGATTCCACACTATTGCAGAGTTTGAGCACAGGAGACCTTAAAGCCATCCTACAAGGTGATGCTCTTCCTTCAACAAGGCCACACCTCCTAATAGTGCCACTCCCTATGACCAACCATTGAAACACATGAATCTATGGAAGCCAAACCTATTCAAACTACCACAGTACTTCAGAGAATCAGCTAAGAAGATGTATGAACATATCATTTAATCTGGGCATCTAATCACCCTCAGACGCTAACCCCAGCCTTCCTTCTTTAAACCTATCATCTACTCAGTAATGGGGATTATGCAATCTCTGTCATGGTACTCAGTTCTGTTGTTGTACCTTAAAAGTGGCCTTAGGAGATAATTAAACAAATGAGTGTAGTTGTAATCTAGTAAAAAACTTTTCTTAATGTACACTGAAATGTGAAATTTGTATCATAGTCACAGATTACAGGATAACTTATCAATGGCTTAAAAATGAAAAGGCTAGAGAGATGGCTCAGTGGTTAAGATCACTCACCACTCTTCCAGAGGACCCAAGTTCTACTCCCAGTACTTAAAACAGATCAGAGTTACCTGTAACTCTACTCCCAAGGGATTCAATGCTGCCTGGGGACTTTGCTGGTACTGCGCACATGTGGTGCACACTCACATACAGGCAAAGCACCCATACACATAAAAATATTGTTAATAATGAAAAAATTCTTAGTTCTTTGGCTATAAAGACTGACCAGCCAAGCGGTGGTGGCACCGCCTTTAATCCCAGCACTTGGGAGGCAGAGGCAGGCGGGTTTCTGAGTTCGAGGCCAACCTGGTCTACAGAGTGAGTTCCAGGACAGCCAGGGCTACACAGAGAAATCCTGTCTCGAAAAACAAAAAACAAACAAACAAACAAAAAACAAAACAAAACAAAAAAAAGACTGACCAGTGGGATTGACCCAAGCTACAGAATTTACAGTGACTTGATTTAAAGCCTACTGTCTTAATTAGAGTTTTACTGTTGTAAACAGACACCATGACCAAGGCAATTCTTATAAGGACAACATTTAATTGGGGCTGACTTACAGGTTCAGAGATTCAGTTCATTATCATTAAGGCAAGAGCATGGCAGCATCTAGGCAGGCATGGTGCAGGAGGAGCTGAGAGTTCTACATCTTCATCTGAAGGCTGCTAGTGAAAGACTGACTTCCAGGCAGCCAAGAAGTGGGTCTTATAGCCCACACCCACAGACACACCTACTCCAACAAGGCCACACCTTCTAATAGTGCCATAGTGCCACTCGCTGGGCTGAGCGTTTACAAACCATCACACCTACCTAGAATAATACTTCATTTGGCTTGATTGTTTAAATGTGGGGGTATACAGAAGAGGCAGAATAAATGGCCCCCTTTAAGCCATCTCACCCCCACCCCTCAGCCTGGGCAGGTAGGAAGTCTCCCCATCAGTAAATCCTAATTCCCATATATCTGGAAATGGCTCACAGCATCTTTTGTTGCAATTTCATCATGCCTATTTTTAGACCTTCCTTGTGTCCACCTTTGCCACAGTTACAGCAAGCATCTCGAAGAGGCCCAACCAAGCCATAACTAAACTTATGAGGAGAAGGAGGGTGCATGGTAGTATCATTGACCAAATACAAGGGGGCCCCACAGTTCTGAGATCCCCAACCTCTTGAGAGTGGATACCATCTCGTTGATGCTGATGTCTGCGAGGGAAAGCAGTAATCATGGGTTAACTGCAGTTTCTGAAGTAAACTACCAATGCCAGGTTGAGGAAGTGTGGCTGGAGAAAACACAGTCTCCTTTGCGAATGCTCTCTTGGTGGATCAGAGCCGGGGGCAAAGCAGTGAGGATGGTTTGCAAGTCTTCATAGAGTATATAGTACAACCACAGGCCACATAACAATCTCCTTCGTGTACACAGGAAACAAAGCTTCCTGCACATAGTGGTGGTCTCACGAGCTCACATTGCCTACTAACATAGCTGTTGCAGATTGTGTAGGCATGCTATATAATGGTTACACAACAGCGAATTCACCTAACTATGCATTTCCCAGAATGCATCTCTGTCATTAAACAACACAGGACTGTCTATGAGAATGAGTATAAAGTTAAGGGATAGCAGTAGCATTATAATGGACGTGATAATGGATGGAAGTTTCAACCCTTCACACCTTGATCCCTAATTTCACAGCTGTTGCGGCCCGAGCTGACCTACGTTTCAGGGCCAGAAATGTTGACAACTGCACTACCCCACGTTTGGGGGCCAAAATGTCACTGGCCGCTCTATCAGTGTTGGAACCTGTACTGCCAAAAGCCTTGGGGGCTAAGTTGTTAGAGCTTGCACTGCCCCAAGCTGCTCCAGTCCGAGGGTCGGGGTTCAGCAAGAGAGTGAGGATGAACTCGAATGGAGACCAGATAGAGTGTGATTCAATCCCAATTATTCTTCAGTCTCTCTTCTTCTCTCCAAGTCCCAAGTCTTGAGTTCCTAGTCCCTAGTGCCTCCAAGTTCCAAGTTACTTCTTCCAAGTGCTAAGTGCCTAATGTCTAATTCCAAGTTCTTCCTCCAAGTGCCAAGTGCCTAATACCTAATAATGATTCTTCCCAGTTCTCTAGTCCAAGTGTCTTCTTCCTGAATGCCTAATTCCTACTCCAAGTTGTACTCTCTAACCTAATTCCTAGTTCCAAGTTGTACTCAACTCTTCTGTCTGCCTCTTGCCTTTTATATGTCTCACTTCTAAGCCACGCCTCTAAGTCATGCCTTTAAGTCACGCCCTTAGGCCTTGTCTCTAAATCTGATCTCTAAGTCACGCCCTTAAGTCTCTAAATCACAGCTTTAAGTCTTACACACCCAAGGGAAGATCCTGGGTATCTAAAGCAAGATGTTATCAGAGTGTGCTCACCTGTTGTAGGCTATTGTAATCAAATCTCTTATCAGGGTATATGGCTCAAGATGGCTGCAAGGATGATAGCAGCCTTCTGTCGGCTCTCCACACACAGCTAGTGTTCAATCCTCAACTTACGAGTGTTCCTAACTTTAATTTTTTCATTCCTAAGAATCTTGGACATCTGCTTCTACTCCTGAAATTTTCAGCACTTTCTACTTCCTTCTCTAGGACCTACCAACCCCTTACTAGTTCCTATAAAACAATCTGACTGCTTTCAATAACTTGAGGGTGATATGTTGTCTTATAGAATTTCACCAAGCACCTAAAAAACATTTATATTTCTCTTTATTTAGCCTGCTCTGATACTGACCAGAAAGGCTCCTGGGCCCAGACACTGCCTAAAAGAGACCCTTGAAAATTGTGATACAGTGGTCTAGTTGTAAGCCTAACACATCTCAGCTGTTTTCCGTGGGGACATCCTCCTTCTCATGGCTTTTTTTTTTTTTTTTTTTTTTTTTTTTTTTTTTTTTTTTTGATTTGTTTGTGACAAGATCTCAATGTACAGCTACCTCAAACTCCCAATCCTCCTCCTGCCTCAGCCTCCCAGGTGCTAGAATTACAAGCTTACACCATTGTGCTCATTTTCCTCCTGTAGTCTGATGGGTACGACTTCCATTATTAACAGACTATAAATCCCAGCACTCCAGATGGCAAAGGTAGGAAGACTGCCACAGGTTCAAGACCAGCATGGACTGAGCACTGTGAGCCAGCCCTACTGAGCCCATCAAGGTGGACAGATGTAACCCAGGATGGGGAAGCCAGTGGGCTCATGGAAAATGGCTGTGAATTCCAAAGAGCTAAGTAAGTTAACACTTCCCGTCATGCTACTTTCCTAACATTGGTTTGTTTGTTTGTTTGTTTGTTGATGGAACAATACAAGATCTCTTCATGCTATTTTGGACTTACGCACATGCACGCGTGTGAACACACACACACACACACACACACACACAGAGCCATAAAGAAAAGTTAAGACATTTGAAACTAGAGGAAAAAAGTTAGCTTTTTAGTCTCACAATTCACGTGTCATTTGTCTGTATTTTATTCTTGTCACCTGATACTGCCCTTCCTTGGTCTTTCCAGGTGTACTACTATACCTGAAATTACAGCTGTTTGTCTATAAACATGTATGCATCATGTTTACAATCTGCATTTGAGGGAGAGCTTGTGGATTTTTTTTCTTTCTGAGTTTCTGTGACCTTGCTTAATATTCTATGTTCTATGTCTGTCCAGCTTCCTAGGTCTTTAAATAACCTCACTCCATCTTTTCTCCTTCACAAGCTATCACATGAGTGTGCTTATTTGACTGATAGTGTTCTATAAATCCTTGGGGTCCTATACACATCTCTTCGTCATTACTTCATTTGCTCTTTTTTTAAAAGAATTATTTATTTACTTTATATAATGAGTACACTGTAGCTGTACACCAAAAAAAGGGGGGCATCAGATCCCATTACGGATGGTTGTGAGCCACCATGTGGTTGCTGGGAATTGAACTCAGGACCTCTGGAAGAGCAGCCAGTGTTCTTAACCACTGAGCCATCTCTCCGGCCCTTATTTGCTCTTTAAAGCTGGTACTTTCCAGAAATCTGTCTTCAAGTGCTCTTGCTCCTTTTCCTCCAGTCTGTAGCTGTTGAACACTTACGATTTATTTTTAAATCAATTTGGCTATCATATATTTTCTCTATAAGTACGTCTGTTTATTTTTTTAAATAAGGTCTGCTTCTTTCATGTTACTTATTCTGCTCATATATAATTTTCCTGGTTCCCTTTGTGAGTATTTTCCTTTAGGTACTTGAGAATATTTAAAATGGTGTTTTAAACCTTCACTGAGTTTGATACTTTTGTTTCTGCAGGGACATAGACTAAGAGATTTCCTTTTTTTAAATGCATCATATTTTCCTGTTTCTTTTTACGCCTTGTATTTTGTCAAAAATTGGGCATCTGGAGAAAAAAAAAAAAAAACACAGCCATAGCCACTTCTTTGAAGACGGTCTCTGAACTGGGGAAGCCCGTCACTAATTAAACTAATATAAACGTTTTTGGTCTCCTCAGATTTTTCTGAGCATGCTTTTTCTTCTCTCTCTCTCTCTCTCTCTCTCTCTCTCTCTCTCTCTCTCTGTCTCTTTCTCTCTTTCTCTCTCTCTGTGTGTGTGTGTGTGTGTGTGTGTGTTGTATGTGTGTTATGTTGTGTATTGTGTCTATATGTTTCGTGTGTGTATGTTTGTGCAGGGTATGTCTGTGCACGCGCATTCGCTAGTTCATTTGTGCGAGCGTGTGTGTGTGTGTGTGTGTGTGTGTGTGTGTGTTCTTTTCTGATTCCCCCAGTATAGATGAGTGCTTTTAAATGTTTTGATTTTCGAGGTTTCTCCTTTGCTCATTACTGAAGCCCTAGATGTTGTATTATATCCCTCAGTCAGTTATCGCTGGCCCACAGCTCACAGGAGTCTGTGAACTGAACTTCTTACATTTCCATGAGCCCTTTGCACTGCTCCCTGCGGCTCTCAGCCTGAAATCTAAACTGTTCTACTTTTGACCATCTGAGCTCTGAATTAGGTAACAAAGAGACTAAGCATGTATGCTCTAGACAGGTTTGAGCATCACTTATACAGTCCACTCCGCTATCTCCAGTTTGCAGAATGAGGTCCACAGCCAGGTTTTCCCAATATTTTCTGAGCTATGCCATGCCAGGGAATAAGTTAGAGCAACTGAGTAGAATAAAAGGAGAGAGAGAGAGAGAGAGAGAGAGAGAGAGAGAGAGAGAGAGAGAGAGAGAGGAAGAAAGGAAGAAAGAAAGAAAGAAAGAAAGAAAGAAAGAAAGAAAGAAAGAAAGAAAGAAAGAAAGAAAGAAAGAACAAGCTTTTCCTGTTGTCTGAATGTGCACTTATTCCAGGGTTCATTCACTTCCTTGCTATACATCACTACTAATTTTTAGAGAACTCTGCAGTGGCTGTTCTTGGCTGCCAACTTGGCTACATCTGAAATTAACTAAAACCCATGTGCTTGGATACACCTTTTAGAAATTTTCTTTCTTTATTAAATCATTTGAAGTGGGAAGACTCACTTTTAATCCAGAACTTTTGAAATAAGAAGATCCACTTTTAATCTGGATCTTTTGAGGTGGGAAGATCCACCTTTAATCTGGGCCACACTGCAAATGACAGCCTATGTAAAGGTCACAGAAGAGGGAAGCTTGCTCTCACTCTCAATGGCAAGTCTATTCCTTCCCTGGCATTAGAGCCTACTTCTTTGGAGTCCCGTGGCATACTGATGACCAGCTCAGACATCCAGCCCTGTGGACTGAACAACTACTGGATTCATGGACCATAGCCTGTAAGCCATTCTAATAAATCCTCTTTACACATATATGTATATAACATATATAATGCATGTATGTGCATATGTATGTGTATGTATGTGTATATGTATGGCACCAAGTAAGGTAGCATGGGTGCGGGACTGTAGCTCACGTGTGGGCATGGGTCCTGTTGGGCTGAGTTGTGGATCCTGCATGTCTGTCACGGCTCAGGGAGGCAGAAGCATGGGAATTTGACTGAGTTTACTGGCGGATGCTGGGCTATCAGAAGCCACTGAGCTGCCCCCGGGCCTGGAGAGGTCTCAGCCTGGGACCCCACGGGGGTTGGGGGGGGTGCAGAGCTCTTGGGTAGGGGGTCTCCGGGCCAAAGCAGCTAGATGGAGACCCGCTGGTCCCTGTCCTTGGGCTCCCAGGTGCCACTGGGAGGCCGCAGAAGGACTGAGATCGGGGACATATGGGCTGGACCAGCCCACAGCCGAGAGGGGTGAGAGGGAGAAACTCCAGCAGCGCCCCACGGGGTGGAGACTCTTGGTTATGGTGACTCACTTGGTCGTGGCTGGATCAGCTAGCTTGCTTGAGTTGGCTGGTCTCCAAAGCAGGAACATAGAAAAGTCCTCCAGGCGGGAGATTAGGCAGTGGCAGCTCATTAGTTGAAGGCCCCCTCTACAGTTCTCCACAGCAGGCACCAATGACATGAGGAAGTCCATGGTTTTAAAAAGGTTTATTGTCATGGTGAAAAGTAGATGTAGCTGTACCCCCATGTTCTCAGGGCGGGCCTGAGGTTAAATATCTTTTGTAAGGAGGAGGGTCTGGGAAGGAATGCTTAATTGGCTATGCCCTCTGACCTTTAGGTATCTGATTAATAGGGAGATCTCTTGAGGCTCTGCAGCCTGTAGTCATGCCTGTGGAGGGGCTGGTAGGGGCATTGCCTTACATGACTGAAAGGCTCAGATCAATGGGGATCTTCTGCCTTCTGTCAGAAGCCTGGAGTCTGGGAGCATGGTGAAATGCATGCTGTCCCTTGCAGGGATTTCTGTTGGGTCTCCGGCCATCTCTAGCTAGCGCTCGACCAGAAACCATGCTATCTTTTCACAGTCCCACACATGGGCTCTTTTTCTCCATACCTAACTATCTCTCTAGATGTGGGTAGAATTTTGTCCCTCCAGTTCAGTTCTCTGGCAGATCAAGACATATCATTGATTTTCTATTTCTTCGGTTTCTTCCTTATTGTAAGGATGGGCATGGTGACTTTTGAGCTCTTTCTACATCATAACTTCAGTTTGAAAAAATGTTTTCTAGTTATTTATTTATTCAACATGGATTTTTTTTTTTTACTGGTATATATTAAACACCTAGGTCTTGGATTCAAAATGATATTTTCATAAGTAAGGTACAGTATAAAGACCAATTTCCTTGTTTACCTGTTCTGAAATGCATTGTTTTATTTTTGATTGTTTATTTGGTTCACAGTTAACTATGAATATAGCACTTTGGGGGGGCAGGATAATAAATACATTTTAATGAAATGTCACATCTCATTAAGTATCTAAGTAAGTCTCAAACCTTTACCTACAGACCAAGTAGTGAAATCTCAAGATACTCGGGATCCTGTACTTCCCAGATCTGCATATTTCATGTAAAACTTCATGAATTCCTAGTCTTATGCCAACTCTTTATTGCACTTAAAAAGTAAATCACCCTTTAAAGGACTGAAGAGATGGATCAGTGGTTAAAAACACTGATTGCTCTTGCAGAGGTCCTAAGTTTAATTCCCAGCAACCACATGGTGGATTACAACCATCTGTAATGGGATCTGATGCCCCCTTCTGGTGTGTCTGAAGACAGTGACAGTGTACTCATTTACATAAAATAAATAAATCTTTAAAAATAAAATTACCCTTCTCAGGGCTGGAGAAATAGTTCTGTGTTTAAAAGTACTGGATACCAGAAGTTCAATCTCTGGCACCCACATAGAGGCTCACAACTGCCTATAACTCTAGTTGGAGGGGATCTGTTGCCCTCTTCTTTCTTCTGAAGGAATGGAGGGCTGGGGTCAGTGGCAGTGAGTATGGTACACAGATAGACAAAACAACCATATATGTAAAATAAAAATAATGTTTAAAAAGCATCATCTGTGCCATATATCTTCATGTGTTTATCCTCAGATGGCAGAGTGTGGCTGCAGTTTCCTTCTCATTCACATGTCTACCTTTTTGTGTGACGTTGCCACAGCCCTCATTTCCCCAAACTTCAAATCCAGGCCTGATTTCCCTGAGCAAAGAGGTTAGACTACTGTGTGTTCGCTTGTTTTGTTTTTATGAGACAGGATTCTTCTGTATATCCCTGGCTGTCCTGGAACTCACTCCATAGACCAGGCTGGCCTCAAACTCACACAGATCAGCCTGTCTCTGCTTCCCATGTGCTGGGCTTAGAGGCATGTACCACCACAGCCCAGCAGCAAATGGGTTTTTAACAGAGATCATAGCAGCAGAGACCTTGGAATCGATGGCATTGGAGTTTGACCTCTCTTACTTTGGGGATCCTGACAGTTGAGATCACTGATGCAGCCACTTGTAGTACCTGGCTTTACTTAACATGCTGGATTTTCTTCATGTCTTATTGGCAAAGTGTCTGTTAAAACCGAATGAGGTGAAGTTTAGACAGGGAGTTTCTAGGAAGTAGTGAAGCTTTACCTAAATACAGAAAGAAAGAAATTACAAAATTGATTCTGGTTTAAAGTGTATGTGTATGTGATTGTGGGGGGATGGTCATGTGTATGTGTGTATGTGTGTGTTTGTGTGTATGTCTGTGGCTGGGTGTGTGTATCTGTGTGTTTGTGTGTATGTCTGTGGCTAGGTGTGTCTGTGACTGGATGTGTATATGTGGCTCTGTGTGGCTCTGTGTGTGTGTGGCTCTGTGTGACTCTCTGCATGTGTGGTTGTGTGTAGCTGTGTGTGTGTGTGTGTGTGTGTGTGTGTGTGTGTGTGTGTGGCTGTGTGTGCATGTGGCTGTATCTGTGTGTATATGTGGCCCTGTCTGTGTATATGTGTCTGTGTGTGTCTGTATCTGTGTGTGTCTGTGGCTATGTGTGTGTGTGCGTGTGTTTGTGTGTGTATGCACATATGATGTATGTGATTGTATGTGCTCATGTGGATATTCCTGTGAGCACTGGTGTGCCTCTGCCACAGCTCATGTGAAGGTCAGAGAACTCGGGTTTTCTCTCACCTTCCACCTTGTTTTAAGACACTCTCTTTGTTGCCCACTACTGGATAGCTTGGATATTTTTCTTTGCCCACCTCCTATCCCATTGTAGGAACACGGGGGTTACAGACACACCACCATACCTGGCTTTTCCGTGAGTTCTGGGGCTTTGAGTTCAGGCCCTTGTGCTTGTGTGGCAAGAGCTTTACCCACTGAACCATCTCTCCAGCCCCTTGCCTGAATTTTCGTTGATTAGACACAACAGGAGGAGTAAGATGTAATGATGGTGAACATTTTGACAAGATAAACTCTCCTTAGGTGACAAGCCCATGGAGATAACAGCCAGAGCCTGTTTTAAAGCTTTGCCTGTAACCAGACACTTAATGTGGACTGCTTTGTTTCCTCCTTACAAGTTCTGGAGGTATGTGCATGTATAGTAGCATCTAGAAACTTCCGTCTCCTTCCCCACTGCCACAAGGCCACCAGCAAACATCCACCAGGAAAGCACTTCAAGAATACTTCACTAGGCATTCTAACAAGAGACTACAGTATTATGCCCCTTGAAGATCAGCTTGTAATAATTACATTTTAATGCCCTGCTTTTACTTTTATCAGCCACAAGGAGGAGGAAGGAATGTTTTTGGGAACTTTCTTCACTACTCTCTGTAGTGGATTCTTTATGAAACTTCACATTTTCGAGTAAAGGAGCTGAACTAGGAACATTTGGGTGAGCACCAAGGCATGTATCCTTTGTGGACAACACTAACTAAGCCATTGACTATTCCTCTTCTCATCTTGACTCCTAGGAAACAGACAATGGCAGGTTTGACATACTTGTCATCTCTCTTTACATTATGGTCTTTACTATTTATTTGACATGTTTTTGTCTTTGTTTCCATAGCTGTACAGCTGATATTTGATGTCTGTGAGATTAGAGCTCCATCTTATGAACTTCCTGTCTGCCAGGCACTGCTCTAACTTATAGAATGAACACTAAAACAATATCCTCTTATCTCCATGGAGCTTCGATCAGAAGCTATAAGAAAGATTAGTAATCAAAGAAAAGAGGCCAACCCCTGGATTTTTGCAAATTTTTATTTACTGTCTGTGGTGGTTTGAATATGCTTGGCCCAGGGAGTGTCACTATTAGGAGGTAGGTATGGCCTTGTTGGAGAAAGTGTGTCACTGCAGGGATGGGATTTGAGACTCTCTTCAGTCTTCTCCTGTGTGCCTTTGGAACAAGATGTAGAACTCCTCCAGCATCATGCCTGCCTGGATGCTGCCATGCTTCCGCCTTGATGATAATGGACTGAGCCTCTGAACCTGTAAGGCAGCCTTAAATGTTGTCCTTATGGGAGTTGCCTTGGTGTCTCTCCACAGCAATTGAAACCCTAAGACACTGTCCCATGTGTGAAGGCACAGAATATCATGGAAGTCGGCTCCCCTTTCAGCAAGTATGTTAAGAAACACACTTACATTGCCTTAATGATGTAACAAGAGTGTGGATTTCCCTGGGTATCCATTCAGATCTTCCTGGATGCTTGCTGTGTACTAGGAAGTCTGCCAAGTGCTGGCATTTCAGCAGTGAACAAGCCAAATGTGATCACAAGCACAGAGAAGCCACATTCTATTCGGGCAAAGGGCTGTGGATCAGGGTCCAACAAACGTGATGATTGTTAGGAAGAACGTTCAAAGCCTGGGGACACAGAGCAGCAGATCCATCACCTAAGTCTGGGGGTGAGTGGAAGATCTGTACCTGGGTAAGATATTGAATCTGGGACCTAAGAGATGAGGCAGAAGGAGGAAAATGGGGAGAAGCATCCCGTGAACTAATAGCTGACCCTCACATCAGCCCCCCTCTTCACCTCTGCTTCTAGCTTGCTTTATGCCCTCACATCTCCCCACTGTGCCTAAACGAGTCATTGAATTTTATTCTCACCGTTGAATGCTCTTAATTTCAAAAATACATAAGGTATTATTAAAAAAATGCTTTTTTTCCCAAAAGTGAAATAAAATAACTTTCCCGTTTGCATATACCCCCTGACATCATTTTAATGTGTGAGGAAGTCTCCCTGTAAAGGAAAACAAAGTAAAGAAACCATGGCTCCTACTTTGCAGAGTGCCTGTGGATATGTTACAGACCAGGGGGCAGGGATGGGGACAGCTTCAATGATCTGGAAAGAACGCTAAGCTAAATGTAAAAGTTGAATAGTTAATT
Source organism: Arvicanthis niloticus (assembly GCF_011762505.2). NCBI lineage: Eukaryota > Metazoa > Chordata > Mammalia > Rodentia > Muridae > Arvicanthis > Arvicanthis niloticus. Next base: position 13,668,342 of record NC_133429.1, on the reverse strand, counting down.
CTGGCTATAATTGTCCGCCATACATATGCTTTTTAGTCCCCATGAGCTAACAAAGAAACATGTGCCACTGATTCTCTATTTATTTGCTGCAATACAAAGCCCTCCCACCTGCCATGTTCATGAGCTGGCTCCTTCCTGTTACCCAGCTGAAGCCGAAACTTGTCAATATGGAGACCAAGCTGGACTCAATTCGCAGCCAAGAACAGAAGTGGAACCATTGTGTGATTTTTCTGGGCACAGTAGTTCTCATCAGACTAAAAGTATGTGTGTAATTTTATATTGCTACCAAATACTTCCCAGGGTATTTTCCATTATCCTTCAAGTCATTGGGTATGTCATAATAAAGGGCTAGAACCATGGGCAGAAAACCTGGGTTTGAATCAGAATATCTAGAGTTCAACCCCGGTATGACCTTTTCTTAGTTTGGAGACCTTGGGGAGATATTGTGCCCACATGGGAATGTAATACACACATTACTTTCAGAGGTATGTTATTAGCTTGCCGGGATTGAGATAACAAAATACCACAGAGTAAATGAGTTAAAGAAGAGAAGTGTGTTTCCACATAACTCCGGAAGCTAGGCATCACAGGGTCAATATCTTCTGGCTAATATCTTCTTGGCTCAGCTTCCCTGTTGTCACAAGTCTTGTATGTATCTTTATCCTGACTCTCCCCTTCTTATAGAGACAGTACTCAAATTGGATTAGACTTGACTTAACTCATTTGTTTCTTTATAAAGGCCTAGTCACCAAATAAGTCTCTGATGTAACTGGGATTGGAATTTTGATGTATGAACATGAACTTGGAAAGACACAGTTTAGCCCACAAGAACAGAATAACAGATTTACTGTTTGTCTGTCTGTCAGGTTGTGACATAACCACATATATCCCAGGCTAGGTGAATTTCCTATGTAACTGAGGCTGGCCTTGAACTCCTAATCCTCCTACCTATACTTCCCAACTACAAGAATTATAGACATGCCGAGCACATCTGGCCAGTTAGCTGTCTTGCAAACCAGATTAATCAAGACCACTTAGTTCTAAGTAGATGTTCAATAAATGCTCATTAAATCTAAACAAGTAAAATTTAACAGTTATTATTATTTCTAATGTTATCTATATCTCCACTTGGTGACTAAATTGGTGGTAAAGGTAAATTTTAAATAACAAAACTATATTCTTACATGGATACAGAACTCCTATCTGCTGTTTAGAAGTAATTCCGTGCTTGAACTAATTCCCTTTCTTCTCTTGAGATTTAGCATAACCAGGGAGATGTTGTTTCAGTCTGAAATTCATGAGCTCATAATACTCATTAGAGTTTATAAGAATTTTCTTGTGAAAGTTCTGAGTGTTTTCAAAATTTTAATAATTGGAGCTTTTTTCTCACATTCTACTGTAAATTAAAACTTTTTAGTTTTTCTTTAATATTTGTTGTGTGTGTATGTGTGTGTGTGTGTGTGTGAGAGAGAGAGAGAGAGAGAGAAAGAGAGAGAGAGAGAGAGAGAGAGAGAGAGAGAGAGAGAGAGAGAGATGCTGGCTTATTTGTGAGGCCAGAGGACAACATTCAGGAATCAGTTCTCTCCTGGAGATTCATTGCAGACCATCAATCAGGCTTATGTGACTAGCACTTTTACCTGTGAAGCCGTCTTACTGCCCCCAAACTATAAACATTTAAGTTGATTGTTCCACTCTTAAGTTCAAGTATATAAATGTTTATGTAGGTGTTCCTACTGCGTATAGTAAAACTGTAAAATCAGGGAAATAGTAATTGTATTAATAAGTACATTAATATTACTACGTTAGTGAATGAATTAATTATTAATTATATAAGAAGAACAAGGAGAAGGAAACCTTCCAGTGTTATTTTGCTTGTTTTAGGAGCAAAATTAGGCTAAAAGTAGCAGAAAGGGACTACTCCAATATCCTCAGTCATTAAATCACTTCCCTAAAACAATCAACTCCGAGAGGTAGATGAGCTGAGTACTTACCCAGCATGCGTGAAGCCCTGGGTTTAAGCTCCAGCATTGCATAAAGCAGGCATGCACATGCCTGTAACCCCAACACCCCAGAAGTGTAGGCAGAAGGATCCCAAGTTCCGGGTCATTATCAGCTATGATAGCAAGCTCAAGACCTACAGAAGACTACCTGAACATAAAACAAAAACATTCAGCCTGTTTTTATAATATTTGGTAGCTATCAATTTTCTAATAAAGTTTCTACAAAGGTAGAGACACAGATATCATCTGACCCTGTGAATCTGATCTACTATTTTGTATAAAGAAAAGAAATTAAGTCGTGACTAGAACCTTCCATCAAAAACAAGCATATCATTTTTGTCTCTTATTTGGAGCATGCAGTTTTAGGTTGATAAAGCTACATACGAAGTAGCTCATTACAGCCAACCTGATAAAAGCATATAGAACCATCCAGATTCTAGAAAGGGATGGGAAGATTATGATAAATGGGGAGACAGAAAATTTCCAATGTCTTTGGGGTAAGGTTTTTGTTGTTATTATTGCTGTTTAAAATATTAATTTTATAAACTCTATTATTTTAAAAAATGTAAGTATGCAAGATCTCACACCAAAATTAACCAGACCCAAAGTCTACGCAGCTCAGTAAGCTTCTATATGATTTTCCTTACCCTTGGGAGTAAGGAAAGAAAGTAATAAAATATTCAAATTGCTGGGGTAAGTAGGGACTTGTTGAACTACTTATCTTTAATACTATGAAGTATATATTAAAAATACATTCCACAGAAAGTATTTAAGACTCATTCTAAATTAAGCATGTTAGCTCATGAGACCATAATCCTATAATCCCAGCACTTGGGAGGCCTTGGCTACATAATAAGTTCAGGCCAGCCTGAGCTACAAAGTAAAAACCTATTTTAAAAAGTCTCTCTGTCTTCTCTAGATATACATCACTTATATTTGTAAGATTGTGGAGAGAGAAAGCTTGAAAACCCTCCTTATCCAGTCCCTGGGCATGAGATGGCTTAGCCTGTAGCAGTGCTTACCACTATGCCTAATGACCTGAGTTAAATCCCTAAAATATACACTGTGGAAGGAGAGAACCAGCTCCTACAAGTTGTCCTGTGATTTCCATATGTGCATTGCAGAAGAGCATGTGTAGTAGGTTTTGATGAAAATGGTTCCCACAGACTCATTATTGTAAGTGTGGCCTTGTTGGAGGAAGAGTATCACTGGAGTGGGCTTTGAGGTTTCAGAAGTTCAAGCCAGGCCTAATATCATTCTCTTTTCCTTCTGCCTGCTGATCCAGATGTAGAACTCTCAGGTACCTCTCCAGCACCTGTGTGCCACCATGCTTCTCACTATGACAATAATAGACTAAGCCTCTGAAACTGTAAGCCTGCCTCAATTAAAAGTTTTTCTTATGAAGAGTTGCTGTGATCATGGTATCTCTTCACAGCAATAGAAATCCTAACTAGGCATGAGCACACAAACACACATAAATAAATGCAGTAAAAATTAAATACAATAAAAGTATATAGATGACAATACACACAACACAAAATTATAATGGTGACATTTGGGTAGAGAAAGGAGTCCATGGGAGATGTGATGACAAGCCCATGACAAGAAGTAAATATGACCAAAACACATAATATACTAAGCAAGGTGAGATAGCACATGCCTATAATCACAGCTCCTAAGATATGGTTTCAGGTGAGTAAGGAGTTCAAAGTCACCTTCAACTACATAGTGACTAAATGTCAGCCTGGGGTACATGAGACCCTGTCTTTTCAACTCCCCTAAAGTCATAGCACATACTAATATCTGGTACAATGAATACATGCTCATAAAAAGAATTGGAACAATAAGTATTAAATTGGCAAGGTGGTATCTATCTGCATTTTAAAACACTTCTATAACGTTGAGTATCATGACTCTGTGTTCTACAAGCCACACCAAACTAAAGGGAAACAACAGTAAATGTGCAAATAGGTTTGCATACCACAGGAGCAGGGTGGACCAGGTCCTTTGCTTTGGGAGACAGAAAACATTAGGAGAGAGAATGATTGTATTATTTATCTAAGCTTAAATGTCTTAGTTTGGGTTTCTATTGCTCTAAAGAGACACCATGACTACAGCAACTCTTACAAAGGAGAGCATTTAATTGGAGACTGCTTACATGTTCAGAGGCTTAGTCTACTGTCATGGCAGAAAGAATGTCAGGGTGCAGGCAGACATGGTACTGGGAAGGGGCTGTGAATTCCATATGTGGATCCTCAGGCAGAAGAAAGGAAAAGTGAGCCACTGGGCCTCAGCTGAGCTTCTAAAACCTCAAAGCCCGCCCCAGTGACACACTTTCTCCAACAAAGCCACACCCACTCCCACAAACCACACCTCCTAATAGTGTCATTCCCTGGTGACCAAGCATTCAAATCTTTGAGTTTATGGGGGCCATTCTTATTCAAACCACCACATAGGCAAATGGGTTTTTAGACACCTCAAAAGTATTTGCTCTTCTTCACCTCACACAATGAAATCTGCTCCTACAATTTAGTATCATGTCAGAATGCTGGGCATTCAGGTAGGAGCTTTCCCATAAATAGGCAAGGACCAAAGGATGAGGAACATTTCACAGGTAACATCAGGGGTCAGACGCCCCACTTCGTGTAAGTCTCCAAAAATTTAACCACCAGCTGAGGGTAGGTGATGTCTGTAAAGCTCAGAGAGGAAGTGTTTCTGAAGTTGAAATTAGGGTGATTACTAGAAAGCAACCTGAGCTTGTGTCCAGAGATCCCTACTCACCTCCAAATGGTTTAGAAATAAAGATTTATATCACACAAATTGTATTCTTTAGAGACATCCTCTAGGATGCTGCTGTACCATTAACCAGGGTGTGCTTTAAAAGAGAAATACTGTGACATAACAGCCACTTGGTTTCACAGCATACCCTCTGTGGGACCAGAAGTTTCCAGCTAAGTAGGGCTGGAAGGGTTTATAATGTAAGTTTATTAAGATCCCAGCACTTGCTAGACAGAGGCAGGTGAATCTCCGTGAGTTCAAGGCTACCTTTGTCTACATAGGAAGCTCCAAGCCAGCCAAGGCTACTTAATGAGACTCTGTCTCAAAATAAATAAACATAAATAAAAAGTGTATTAAGCCAAAATTTAAAAATATAATCAGGAAAATATTTCTCACTTTCCATTTTTTTTAAATGAGGTCTTGCTATAGTGCCCAAAGTGACCTTGACCTCATAATTCTACTGTCTCAGCCTCATGGAAGATGGAAATATAGGCATGCACAACCATATGCAGCTTGGCACATAGTCTTAAGGATTAAGCTCAGAGTTTGCCTTAATACAATATGCTGTATTTACTAATTATATCAGTCACTGTGGGCTAGCTACAATAATAAATTAATACAATAAAACAACCTCCCTAGTGCCTTTTCTTATAAGGCACTAATCTACTGGATTGGGGACCCTTTTTTCACCTTATTTACCACTTAGGCCTTGTATGTTTAGATACAGTCACATAGACATTTATGTCCCTTGAAATCTAACGTTGAAGTCTCACTATATAGCCCAAGCTTGTAGAGGAATTTTAATCCAGCAACATGGCTGCTCTGGCAAAGGATCACATCTAAAGATCTTCTAGGTCTATGTGATCCTACTGGAATGCAGGCATGCTCTGGATTACAGTATTTATCTGGCTGGAATACAGACACACCCCTAGTATACACCTTTAATCCCAAACGTTTAGGGTAAAGTTAGTTGGTAGGAGGAAGCAGCCATGTTTGAAAGTGATGTCTAATTGAGGGGCTGACAAAGTGATGAATCAGAGAAAGATTTAACAGAATGAGTCAGAGATAGGATACACCCAACTCTCACAAGAACAGACAAGAAAGAGAGACAATTTTAAGAGAGAAGTGGAGAGAGACAGAGACAGAGACAGAGAGAGAGAGAGAGAGAGAGAGAGAGAGAGAGAGAGAGAGGAATGAGTTCAGTTAGTGTAGCTCATGCAGTCAGTGCACATTAGCAGAGACAGAACAAGCCAGAGAACGAGAAAGAGCCAGAAGATTAGAGCAGAATGCCAGAGTTAGTTTGAGGCCAAGCACAGCAGTTCAGTGAGAAGCCAGATTGTATCTGTCAACTTGGAGAAGAGCTTGAGCCAGAACAACTGAATTGAACCAGGCAGCCAGAGTTCAGAAAAAGCTAGAAGGGGTAAGTTTATTCAGCAGTAAGCCTCCCAGACAATGATTACATCTGGAGAATAAAAACAACCTTTACGAAAGTTGACCTTGAACTCAAAATCCTGCTTGTCTAAGTCTCATGAGTGCAGAGATTAACCCAACTCCATGTTAGGTCTGCAAGGTGACTTTTAAAAGGAGCACAATTCCATTCATAATATTTACACTTTAGAGGCCTTCCAAAAGTACCAATCTTATGGGACCAAAGATACTTATGGCATTTTCCATAACATTTTTAGCTTGCCTTGCATTTTAATCCAGTAGGCATTCAAGACCAGATTCCCAATATTAATTGGGAAATTAAAAGGGTACACTTACTTACAAAAAAAATCACAAACCCCTGTTCTACTTAGTTTAAGAAAGATGTACTTCTGCTTCTATCCTTGAAACTTATCTAAAATTGTAAACAACTGCTACATGTCTTGTTAAATCCTTACAATTAGAATACACTATCATTCTACAAAACAATCTGTGCAGTGCATTATCGATTGCTGGCATTTCACTGATTTCTTTGTTAACTGAAATACCATTGTTTTGGACTGCTACTGCAGCCATATGATTACCATTGATCCAGAATCAAAAACAAAATTTTTATTCTTTAGTAGTAGATGACAAAGACAGTAGTGGTGGCAAGGATGAAGAAAACATAGCAGTGCCATGTAGATTATTGACTTAGACATCATTACCCCTCGTGTACCTTTTATTCTGGCTATAAATATCTTATGTTATTGACAGTGACTTGAGGTGATTACAACTTTAATGTACAGATGGTATGGTCTCACAATCAGCTCTCAAGAGGACTTTTTGGTTACTTCCACATTCCTAAATCTGTTACAGCCATATGAGCTTACAAAAAGATTGAACACCAAATAATGACATTTTGCTGGAAACAGTATTATATTAATAATCCTACAACTCAGTCTACACTGCTCACATAATAGCTATTATTAAAAATATGATTGTGTGTTTTTAATATTATAGCTGTTCTGGGTAAAGGCAGTTATGTTTCACAGAAAACGGATTTTTAGGCATTTAAATTGATGTTCATCAAGTACATTTTATTGTGTGCCTAGCAATATTTTAAAGAAAACTCATGTTAGAATTCAAAATATACCCCCTTAAAAGCATTATTGAGATATCATTTATATATCATGGAGTTTATCTCTTTGAAGTGTAAAGTTGTGTAACATGAAACGTTGTACAAACACCACCAGATTCAAGATTCGGGTTTTAGAGTATTTAGAAAGTCAACCGACCAATTCCCTTGTGCCCCTGCGGTGAAGCCACCCTTGCTTGTGACCTATAGTTTCTGGGCCAGCAACTTCTATCTCTTTCATAAATTTATATTCATATTTCATCTCTATGGCTGATTTTTTTATGTCAAGGAATGAAGTGTGTTCTTGCTATGCTACACTTAACTCCTAATAATGCTTATTCATCTTTCTTTTTAAATTTTTTAACTTTTTATTGATTCTTTATGAATTTCACATCATGTACCCTGATGCCACTCATCTCCACATCCCTTTATTTATTTATTCATTTATTTATCTATTTATTTATTTATATTCCTGTGGTTGCCACCACCACCCCCCCAATTCACCTTCCCACAGTTCTTCATCCTATTCCTCCTTCCCTTGCTTCCAAGAGGGTGTTTCCCCCATCCACCAGGCCTCCGCCATCCCTGGGGCCTCAAGTCTCTCAAGGAGTAGGTGCATCTTCTCCCACTAAGGCCAGACCAGGTAGTCCTCTACTACATTTGTGCTGGGGCCTCCAACCAGCCTGTGTGTGCTGCCTGGTTAGTGGCTCAGTCTCTGGGAGCTCCCTAGGGTCTGGGTTAGTTGAGACTGCTGGTCTTCCTATGGGGTCACCCTCCCCTTCAGCTTCTTCAATCCCTCCCCTAATTCAATGATAAGGGTTCACGACTTCAGTCCAATGGTTGAGTGTAAGTATCTACATCTGACTCAGTCAGCTCCTCATTGAGCCTCTCAGAGGACAGCCATGCTAAACCTCTGTCTGTACGCACACCATAGCATCAGTAATAGTGTCAGGGCTTGGTGTCCCCAACCCATCCCTCCACTCAAGGCCCTGTCCATCTACTGAAGGTGGGCTCTTCCAGTTCTCTCTCCCCATGGTTGGTCAGTTTGACTAAGGTCATCCCCATTGAGTCCTGAAAGTCTCTCACCTCCCTGGTCTCTGATACTTTCTAGAGGGTTGTCCTACCTCCCACCCTCCAGAGGTTGCATATTTCCATTTATTCTTCTGGCTCTCTGGGCTTCTTTCCTGTCCCCCTACCCCATACCTAATTCTATTCCCCCTTTCCCCTCCCCCTTTCGTCTCCTTCTCTCTCCCTCCCTCTGCCTCCTGTGATTATTTTCTTCCCCTTTTAAGTGGATTGAGCCATCCTCCCTTGGGCGTTTGTTAAACTTCTTATGGTCGGTGGGTTACATCCTAGATATTCTGTACTTTTTGGCTAATATCTACTTTTCAGTGAGTACATACCATGCATGTCCTTTGAGGTTCGAGTTATCGCACTCTGGATAATATTTTCTAGTTCCATCCATTTGCCTGCAAAATTCATGATGCCCTCATTCTTAATAGCCAGATAATATTCCATTGTGTAAATGAACCACATTTTCTGTATCCATTCTTTTATTGTAGGACATCTGGGTTGTTTCTAGCTTCTGGCTTACAAATTAGGCTACTATGAACATAGTGGAGCATAGTGTCCCTGTGGTATGGTGGGGCACCTTTTGAGTATATACCCAAGAGTGATATATATAGCTGGGTCTTCAGATAGAACTATTTCTAAGTTTCTGAGGAACTGCCAGATTGATTTCCAGAGTGGTTGTACCAGTTTGCAATCAGACCAGCAGTGGAAGAATGTTCTTCTTTCTCCACATCCTCACCAGCAACTACTGTCACCTGAATTTTTTATCTTAGTCATTCTGATTGGTGTGAGGTGGAATCTCTGGGTTCTTTTGATTTGCATTTCCCTGATGACTAAGGATGTTGAACATTTTTTAAGTGCTTCTCTGCCATTCAAGATCTTCTGTTGTAAATTCTCTGTTTAGCTCTATACCCCCTTTTAAAATTGGGTAATTTTGTTTTGGGGGAGTCTAGCTTCTTAAGTTCTTTATATAGTTTGGATATTAGCCCTCTGTCAGATGTGGGATTAATTAAGATATTTTCCTAGTCTGTAGGATGCCAATTTGTCCAATTGACAGTGTCTTTTGCCTTTCAGAAGCTTACATGCTCTTATACCCTCTGGGCCAGCTCTCCTGTACTCATGTTCTTGGGGCTGTCTCACCTGTGTTCACAACACAAGAACCAACTTTGTTGTGCTGCCCAGGTGATGTTTGGGTCACAATCCCATGTGCTGAAACTAGGGAGTGGTGGGGCCGGCTCTGCCCAGCCCTTGGACATCAACATGGCCCCAGGTAGCAGCCCAGACCAGAGATGTCCACATGACCTTTAATGGAAACATGGGCCAAGGACATCAACACAGAGCCCTGCTGTTCCTGTTATGATGGTCATGAACTCACCCTCTGAAACTGTAAGGTCCCAATAAACTATTTATTCCATAAGTTGCTTTGGTCATGGTACTTTGTACAGCAATTAAGGTAACTAGGACCATAGCAATTTCAGTTACTTCTATTGATTGGTTATTAGGAATAATGGTGGTTTGGGAACATTTAGGCAAAAAAAAAAAAGTATTTGTGTGGAGATATATTTTTACTTCTATGAGGTCAGCATCCAGGAGTAGACTAAGTGGGTCTTGTGGTAAGTATAGTTTCCATTTTGAAGACTCACTCAAACTACCTTACAACAATTGCACCACTTTACACTGCCACTAGCAATATATGACATTCCAACTGTACCACATCTTCACCAACACTTGGAAGTTCAGTTGTTTGAAGATATACAAATGGAATTGTGGTAGTATGATTTGGATTTAATCTGAAGTCTCAAATAGCTAAAGAGTTTATGCTTCTTTCTGTTAACCATCTGTACAAATGTCCTGATGGGCTTACTGTTGTTTGATTTGATTTATTTTTATCTTGGTATTAAGTTGTATATGCTCTCAATTAGATATGAAAACAAATGTTTAGTCAGGAAAAAATGGTTTGCAAATATTTTCCCCCTCGCTGTAGCTTGTCTTTTCATTTTTCTAATGATTTTACAGCAAAATATTTTTTTGAAATTTGTTTAACATTCTTTGGACATATTTCATATTTTCTGTGTCTTAACCCAAGGTTGCAAAGTTTTTCTTGTGTGTCTTGATATGTTTTTAATTAATTTTGATTTGATGCAAATGAGAGTGCCACAGTTCACTTCTCTTTCTTATTTAAATGTATCTAATGTCTGTGGGTGCTTTACCTGCATGTATGCCTGGACTCCACATGTGTGTAATGTCTACAGAGGCCAGTAGAAGGTATCTTATTCCCTGGGACTAGAGTTCTAAATTGCTGTGAGCTGCCATGTGGATACTGGGAATGGAACCCAATGCCTCTGGAAGAGCATCAGTCAGTGCCCTTAACTGCTGAGCCATCATGCCACCCCCTCATTTTTTATCCAAATGAATATCTAGCTATTTCAAAATCACTTTCTTAAAGCACTCTTCTTTGCCCTTTGAATTAATTGACCATTTAAGTATGGGTCACTTCTGGATACTTGATTCAGTTCCACTGATCTATATGCTTATCTTCATGAATTCTTCATGTGTAATCATCCAGAACAGGATATTTAGAGAAAATAGCATATTGATACTTTCCACTGAAGCATACAATGCATCAGAATTTAAATATAGCAATGGTCAAAGAAAATTAATCTCTCTAAAAACCATAGTCTTACCCACACATTTTAAACCAAAAATAACAAGTCAATTTTGATAATTTTTCCTGGGACCTAGAAAAAACTAGAAGAGGATTCTGCTTGAAAGAATAAACTACTATTAACAATTATTATTAATAAATTAATAAATTAATAAATATTATTAATAAACTACTATTAACAAAAAATAACTACTACATTGCTTATATTTATCTAGAAAAAGAACACAATTAAAGAGGATAAATAAACTCTATTATGAGACAATTGTAGCATAACAAAAACATACCTTCAAATTTTTGGCCAAGTCTTTGGGCAATAGCAATTACACTAATGGGTATAAAGGGTGAGGCTCAGTAGGTGGCCCTTAGGATAACTCAGTATTTATGTAGCATTAGAGGAAATCCTGGGTCTCCATCCCCAGCAATGCCTGTATTCTGAACACTGGGAAGGCAGAGGCAGATGGATCTGAAAGGGTTAAAAATTTTCAAAAACTTCTAGCAGGCAGAGCAGAACCAAGAGTGCAGGTCAGGTTGGTCATGAGCTCTGTGTTTCAGGAACTTGGCTGACTATAAGATAGATGGCTGATTATGAATAGGCTCTTAGAGAATAGCCTATACAAAATGTTCCCCATGACTGTTCCTTAGACCATGTCACAAATTGAATAATGGGCTGGGACTTTCCACAGGTACTCTCCAACAACCCTCCTTTACTCCCTCTGGGTTGTGGTTTCCCCCCTGAGTTGTGGTTTTTGGCTTTAAATTCTCTCTGTCTCCAAAGCCCCGGGGTAAGACCCCACTGCCCCTGTGTGGGTCATGGGTCTTGACCTCAACATGTTGATCGAAATATACCTCTTGCTGATTGCATCAAGTTCGGTGTCTTGTGAATCACTGGGTGGTCGCAAATTCCTGAGGCTTGGGTGAGGTCCTCCCTTCATGGGGGCCTTACAGATCAAAGGTTCATGGTCAGTCTCAGCTACATGGTGAGTTCAAGGACAGCATGGGATATATGAGATGCTCTCTCAAAAAGAATAAAAGAAGAAGACTCACTGACAGAAGCAAACCATTGTCAGAAATTTTGAGTGTTGAGAAAGAAAAACTTCCAAGAGTTGCCACAGGCCTGGAGATGCTCAAATGCTTCTATTTTCAAAGTATATGAACATGAATGCTAAGAAGCCATGTTATTGAAAGCTGCAATCACAGGACAGATAAACATACAGTTTATCAATACATTTTTGGTAGAAGATAAAAAACTTTTCTTCACTACACTAAATGATTGAAATTAATAACTGAAGACAGCAAACATAAGTCCTGAATTATTTAAAGAAGCCAGTAAGAACAAACAATCAACCTCAGACCTATCTCTGGAAAAGTCATACAACAAAATGAAAACAGAGGTATAAAACCAAAAATGCGGAAAGATTTGCATATTAATTTTTGCTATGCTTAGTTCTGCATTTGAAAGAATAACAACTCATAATGGTATAGATTCATCTCAAGTCATTCAAAATGACCCTCTTTGTGTCAAAGCTAAGGGTTAGAAATACAGACTCAGGGATAGTCAATACACTTTTTCTTTGTAACAGTTACTGTTAATTGTCAACTTGACAGAGTCTAGAATCACCTGTAAACTGGGTCTCTGGGCTTACATCTGGGAGATTATCTTGACTGCAGTAAATGAGCTGAGAAGAGTGACCATGTGTGGAAACCAGTCCCTAGCTAATCCTGGATTGGATCCATGGAGAAAAGGCTGAGATGCTTGTGGATCTGATGTGACAGGATGCTTCAGGTTCCTGATGTCTTTTTGGCTCTCCCTCTGTGTTGTACCTTGAACTGGGAGCTGTCACAATCCCCTTCTCACTTAGGTTGCCTTTGTCAGACTATTTCATCATAGCACCAAGAAAATAGCTAAGGCTATACTTAAGAGACAGAATAGAGTCCCATCTTGAATGGGAATGGATAGACTCTTTTGCATTCTGACTCTGGCTGGCAGAGGTCAGATAGAAAACAGCCAGGGTAGTCACTGGAGAAGCCTGTACTATACCTTGAACCCTGAAGGCCTTAATAGCAGGATGTTATTGACCATATAAGTAAGGGGTCAATGAATAGACACGCTTCATGTTGGTAAGGTCAAGGGATGCAGATTTTGTCTTTTGATTATTTTTTTCCACAGTAAAATATTGACCAAGTATTGGTTTTAATGGGACAAAGGAAAGAGTATGGAAAGTCTATACACACACACAGGAACACACACACAGTATTAAATAGCTGATTGAGGAGTATTAAGGTCAAACTAGGCATCTTTCGTGACTCATTAAACAGCACTTCACATTCATAAATTTCAATCAAGATGTACTAGCTGGTTTTGTGTGTCAACCTGACACAAGCTGAAGTTATCACAGAGAAGGGAGTTTCCATTGAGGAAATGTCTCCATAAGATACAGCTGTAAGGCATTTTCTCAATTAGTGATGGGGTCGGGGGAGGGCCCATTGTGGGTAGTGACATCCCTGGGCTGGTGGTCTTGGGTTCTATAAGAAAGCATGCCACGGGAAGCAAGGCAGTAAGTAACGTCCCTCCATGGCCTCTGCATCAGCTCCTGCTTCCTGACCTGCTTGAGTTCCAGTCCTGACTTCCTTTGGTGATGAACAGCAATGTGGGAGTGTAAGCTGAATAAACCCTTTCTTCCCCAACTTGCTTCTTGGTCCTAATGTTTGTGCAGGAACAGAAACCCTGTCTAAGACACAAGATTAGTAGACAAAGGATTTAGAGAAGAGACAATTAGTGTGTTGACGTCTGCTCCCCTCCCCACCCACAATAGCTGTAGCCATTTTGTTCCATGCCTGCCAGCTATTTCATATTGTTGCTGTAACATGCCTGCCCGTCATTGACACAGAGAAGTGACTTGGCTCAGAGCTAGGTCATGCTGATCTCATAGCCTGTTATGTTTTGTATGTTCTGTATGTTATATGAAGTTTGTTACTCTTAAGAAATTCCACGAAGCTTTAAGGACCCATCAAGTCAATATAAACTGTTATGTCTAAAGTGGCTCAAGTCACCTGCACCTGCATATGAGCTCATTATGGTTTTTGTATTTCTTTCCTTCAAAAGCTGACAGAGAAAAATGTTTGTGGCCACAGCTCTGAATTCTGAGTTGCAATCCTGATCACTCAATAAATGTCCCTGGGCTGGAGAGATGACCTCTTCCAGAGGTCTCTGAGTTCATTTCCCAGCAACCACATGTTGGCTCACAACCATCTGTAATGGGATCTGATGCCCTTTTCTGGTGTGTCTGAAGACAGCAACAGTGTACTCACATACATAAAATAAATAAATAACTCTTTTTTAAAAAGAACACATGCTATGTTTTAAAACAAAAGAAAAGAAAAAAATCAAAAAAAAAAAATAAAATAAATATTCCTGTCTGACTGAGACTGGTGTTTGTGTGGTTTGTGGGGAGACTCCTGGATCCCAACAAGTGGAATAATTAAAGAAAATGTTTAGCCCAAATGCCAATAGAAACAGACAAATGACTAAAACTGCTGTAAAAACACTTTGGAATATTTTTTAAATACTGCTAGCAATCTGCCAGTGGATACATGTTATTGGTGCAGGAACATATACTATTATAACCTAAAAACATTAAAAATCAGTTATCAGGAAACTTACCCATGAGAAACAGAAAATCCAATACAACTAAATGCAAACAATAAGACAGGCTTTTAACCTCATGTTTGCATTTCTAACTTATTTCTTGAGTCTGGATAACCTATTGGCTTAAGAGATCACAATATCAGGTCTGCCCTGAGTTATTCCTGTAATGGACTATGAGATGGTCCTTCTGTTCACAGCTTTGCATGTAGCTATGACAACATCAGCAACAGGAAAAAGAAGTTATCATCTACTAGAGTTGAATTACAGGCTTCTCTTCTTTCTTCTCCTCTCCTCTCCTCTCCTCTCCTCTCCTCTCCTCTCCTCTCCTCTCCTCTCCTCTCCTCTCCTCTCTTCCCTCCCTCTCTCTCTCTCCCTTCTTCCTTTCTCTCTCTCCTTCCTTTCTCTCTCTCCTCCTTTCTCTCTCTCCTTCCTTTCTGTCTCTCTCTCTCTCTCTCTCTCTCTCTCTCTCTCTCTCTCTCTCTCTCTCTCCTTTTAAGATTATAATTTAATTACTGCTGTCCAGTGGTAGCACACAACTTTAATCCCAGCACTTGGAAGGCAGAATCAGGTGAATCTCTGAATTCAAAGCCAGCTTGGTCTACAGAATGAGCTCCAGGACACACAGGGATACACAGAAAAACCGTCTCAAGTAACCCAAATAACTTCATGGCTGGGACAAGCAGAAAAAAGGTAAGATGAAGTGCAGATACTAGGGTTCCTAGTAGCTAGCTGGGGGTGTGTAGCCAGTGCTCGAGAGCAAAGAAGTTAATTGTGTAGCAATGTAATACATAATATCAGTGTGCTCTTCCCTGGGGAAGGTCACCTCTCCCACTCCCAGCTTTCCTCTGTTAGGTACAGTTCTTTGTGTAAGGTTGCGACCTCATGGGTTTTTCTCCACCCAGTTTGATGTGTTCACCCACCATCCTTATTCAGCTCCTATTTGGAAAATCTTAAGCCAGTCAGGTTGAAAGTAGAAATGGCTTAGTAAGGTGCACTCTGGGTAAAGATGCATGAACTGCTTAAGCAAAACCAGAATTTTCCTTCAAAGAAAGAATTAACTGTGTAGTCAGCCAGGTATCACAAAAGTAAATATTCCACTCATATACCCTTCCTGAGAGTTTTCCTTGTACCAACATAGTAGTGTGCATGTGCTTGTGTGTGCGTGAGTGCGTGCGTGTGAGTGTGTGTGCATGTGTGTGAAATAAACAGGGATTATTACATTAGCTTACACAGTAGTGGCTGGGGAGCCCAGTCCAATAATGGCTGTCTTCCCTGATATCTGCTCAAAGCTGGATGGATGCTTTAGCAATCCCTGGGCCAGTGCTGGAGGCCTGGAGTATCCCAGAAAGCCACAAGTCTTTGGTTCATGTTGGAAGGGCAAGAAACTAGAGGCTGGCAGCAGCAAAAGATGTTAGCTGCAGGCTCAGGTACTCAGGGAGGAACCAGACAGACAGCCACCTCTGCCCCTCCCCCAGGCCCCATGTTAATCCACCATAAATTATTCCATAAATTATTCCATCTTCACAGACATGCTCAGAAGTATTCGCCTTATGTTGAGTCCAAGTCCTTTCAGGTTGACAGTGAAGATACTGAAGGTAAGGAATTACATTGCTTCGACAAGAAAGGAATGTGAAAATGGAGAAGTGCTGACAAATGGCTCATTAGGATGTTTGGATTTCATGTGTATGCAGTTGAGAGCCAGGAGATCTTGTATAACGCTGGAGGATCCAGTGATAGTGAGATAAGCATGCATAGGGAATGGTTCCCAAACCATTGGTTTGGGTTACGAACATACTCCCTGTCGTAACAGCACCCTTGGCAGTCAAGTCTCCTCACCTGCTTATTCTGTCCACATATCCTTCTCCAAACAGTGCACCTAGCAACTTCAGAATCCCCCTGGGTCCCCACTCGTGTCAAGCCACTCACACACCCCTCTGGACAATAATGGAAGTTTCTCCCCTCCTAACAATCAAACCTAGACAGTTTTTATTCAAATATATTCCCAATGTACCTAGTACACAGAATGATAAGGCTTATCTAGCCTGAACATGTTTTGGATACATGTAAGCAGTAAGGCAAATTGTGTCCCTTAAGTTAATTAATTTTAATTATTGCTTTTATTATTTGAGATTATTATACAATTACCCATTTCTTCCTTCCCTTTCTTCCTTCCCAACCCTCCCATATAACCCTCCTTGCTCTCCTTCAAATTCATGGGCTATTTTCCATTAATTGTTGTTACACTCATGTATGTATGTATGTATGTATATCCACATACATATATACAAATACATATCCATACACACACACACATACAACCTGCTCAGTCTGTATAACATTACTTGTATGTTTATATCCAAGGTGGACCATTTGATATTTTATTGGTGTGTTCTTCCCTAGGAAGGACTATTTCTCTCACTCTCAGTATTCCTTACTTATCTGCAGTTCTTCCTGAAGGGTTGATGCCTGGTGGCCTTTCCTCTCTCCACTTTTGCATATCTATTGTTGTCCTTGTCCAGCTTGTGATTGGGCAGTCGCTCTAACTAAGCCTCTATGGGTGTAGCTTCTGACATTTCTAGGAAGCACAACCTCACAGCAAATCCCTTGGTCCTCTGGCTCTAACAATCTTTCCACCCCCTCTTCCTCAATGATCCCCGAGCCTTTGTATACACTGTATACACTCATGTATACACTGGGACTGTATGTTGCCGGTTTTCTGTAATGCTCTCTGTTGGTTGCAAAGAGAAGTTTCTCGAATTTGGGGGTTGGGATATAAGTATTACATTTATCTGTGGATATAAGGACAAACATTTAAAATGTAGTTATGGTTTATGCTGCTTTGAAAACATGGTGGTTGTAGGTTCTCTTCCAATATCTATGAATTTGCCAGCCCTGGGTAGTTAGTCGGTTTTCAATACTAGAATTAAGCTCCACCAGCCAAGGGAAGTCTGGGATTACCAGAAGCTAGAAGAGGCAAGAAAGAAACTATGGTCAGAGAGCACAACCCTGCTGACCACTCTTCACTAATGTTCTATTGCTGTGATAAAGCAAAGTAACTTGGGGATTGGGGAGGGAAGGATCTATGTTAGTTTACAGTTGTAGTTCATTATGAAGAGAAGTCAGGGCAGGAACCCAAGGCAGAGAGGACTGGAAGTAGGAACTAAAGCAGAGGCCCTGGAAGACTGCTTCTTATTGTGTTGCTCCCCATGGCTTGCTCAGTTACCTTTGTTATGCAACTCAGAACCACCTGCCAGGGGAAGGCACTACTCGGAGTGGGCTGGGCCATCCTACATCAATCATTAACTCAGAAAATGCTCCCAATGACCTGCACACAGGCCAAGGTGATGGAGGCATTTTCTCAACAGAGGTTCCCTTGTCCCAGATGACACAATTTGTGTCAAGTCTACAAAACACGAAACATAACAAAACCACACTAGCCAGCACACACTCCCAGGTGACTTCTACCTTCTAAAGCTGTGAAACAAGAAAATTCTATTGCTATAAGCCACCCAGTTTGTGGGACTTTGTTATGGCCATCCTTAGAGTTTAATATATGAAGTTTATTTCTACATATATATTATATATAATGTATATAACTATAATATAATATCTTAACATATTATTATTATTTCTTTTAGCCTACTTCTCTTCCAATCACAGACATACCCCTTTCTTACGCAGGGTGACATTTACTTTAGTTTATACTTAATTAATTCATGGCTTAATTATTAATGGTGCCCTTTCCAAATGTTTCAGTTAGGACTGCAAACTTCTAGATGTAAAACATCTTCAAAGAGTTCTCTGATCACTCCCAGCTTCTCTTCTTTTATCCTCAAGGGACCCACTGCAAATGGGATCCACCCCCTACTACTGCTCCTTTGTGACTGCTCTTTTCATGTCATCCACCTTGCTCATGGTGTGAAAAGGAACTCTTGGTTTGAGCCTTTAGGCGGCCCATCATTCCCTTCCTCTCAATTCCTGCAGTTCAGTTGGCTGTCATGGCTATCCGTCATTCTCGGCTGTAACTTAGGAAGAAACACACGTTCCAGCTGGGAGCAAGGAGAAAGGAATAGGAAAGTACAGACCCCCTCCCTTTAAGGAACGCCCCCATCGCAACATAGAACTCTTGCCCTTTGTAAACATGGCCTCCACAGCTGCACCAAGAGGCCTAGAATTATATATACTCACATATATTTTATGCGTATATATGCAAATACATTTTCATGTGTGCATATGTTCCAGAAAACCCACCTATGAACTGGGAACTCCAGTTCCAAGAGAACATGCATGGTATGTACTCACTTATAAGGATATTAGCCATAAAATACAGGTACTCCACAGACCCAAGGAAGCTAAACAAGAAGAAAGGCCCAAGCAAGGAAACTTGAATCTCACTTAGAAGAGGGAAATAAAATAGTCATAAGAGGCAGATGGAGAGAGGATCTAGAAGGGAGGAGGATGGAAGAGAAAAGGGGGGTTCAGGATCAGGTGTGGGGAAGGACAGGAGAGATGGCCAGATGGTCATTAAAATGAATGGAAATCTGCAACTGATGGAGTGATGAGGTAGGGGGCATCTCCAGGAAGAGACAGAGACCTGGGATAAGGGAGTGGTCTAAGAATCAATGGAGGTGACTTTAGCTGTGACTCACTACACTAGGGATATGGAACCTGAAGAGGCCACCTCCTGTAGCCAGACAGGAGCCCTAGTGACAAGATAGAGACACCAACCCACCCACAAAATTTTCAACCCCAAATTTATCCTGTCTATAAGAAATGCAGGCCCAGGGAATGGAGCAGACTGAGGGAATGGCCAACCAATAACTGGCCCAACTTGAGACCCATCCCATGGGCAAGCACCAATTCATGACACTATTAATGATACTCTGTTATGCTTGCAGACAGGAGCATGTTGTCCTTGGAGAGGCTCCACCCAGCAGCTGATTCAGACAGATACAGACACCCACAGCCAAACAGTGGGTGGAGCTTGAGGACTCTTATGGAAGAATAGGAGAAAAGCTGGCAGGCCCCTAAGGGGATGGGAACTCCACATGAAGACCAACAAAGTTAGCTAACCTGGACTGCTGGGATCTGAACCACTAACCAAAGAATGTACTTGGGCTATACCTGGGCCTCCCTGCTCATATGTAGCAGATGTGCACCTTGGTCTTCATGTGGGTCCCAAACAACTGGAATGGGGGCTATCCCAGAAGCTGTTGCCTGTCTGAGGATATGTTCTACTAACTGGGCTGACTTGTCTGGCCTCAGTAGGAAAGCAAGTGCCTATCCTCTCAGAGACTTGAAGTGTCAGGATGGGGGGATACCCAGGGAGTCCCCACCTGCTCAGAAAAGAACGGGAGGAAAGGATTGGAGAAAGATTGTGGGAGGGAGTGACAGGGAGGTGGGGCAGTGATCTGGATGTAAAGTGAATAAATACAAAATAAAATTTAAAAAACCTGGGGATTCTGTTATTATGGAAGAAGGGAATGTTGGAGACCAAGTAGCACAGTAATTTTCAGGCTTATTATATGATTTTTTTTAAGAATATGAAAAGGCAGCCTTACTTTAAGACATGGTGATGAGAGGAGGTAATAAGGTTAATAGCAAAAACAATTCTGTTTCCTGAGCATCAGTGAGACAGATCTGAGGTCCCAGATATAAGCTCACATAACGATGGTCACCTGCTATTTTACAAAGATGTCTAAAATATACACTGTAGAAAAGACAGCATCTCCAACAAATGGTGCTGGGGAAATTGAATTTCAATGTGCAGAAGAATGAAACTAGATCCTTAATATCACCGTGCACAAAACTCAACTCCAAATGGATCAAAGCCCTTAACACAAGACCTGGGTCTTTTGTAGGGAAAATTAGGAAGTGTGCATCAGCTTTCAGGCACCAGCAGCAGAATTCCAAATAAGAATTCCCATAGCTGGGGAAGGAAGACCAACAATCAACAAATGTGGTGGCATGAAACTAAGATGCTTCTGTCCAGAAAGGAAAAGGGTGATGAGAATAAACACACAACCCACAGAATAGGAGAGACTCTCCCCCAGCCACTAACCTGACACTCTTGAACTTTCATAAAGAACTGGGAGACAAAGCATTAAGAAATTATTAAGAAAATAAACAGCCCAATTAAAAATTGAACTATGGAACTGAACAGAAAATTCTCAAAAAAAAAAAAGAAAGTGCAGATGTCTAGGAAACACTTTAAAAAGTGCTCAATGCCCCTTTTGCCCCTTGCCTGGGCCTGGTACCTGAAGCAGACACCCCACTGGTCTGCTGCCATGTGGACACCATATCCTGAGACATCCTAGAGGGGCCACTGAACTCAGAGCAACAGACATTATAGCCCAAGACATCCTAGAGGAGCAACTGAACCCAGAGCAGTGGACACCATATCCTGAGACATCCTAGAGGAGCCACTAAACTCAGAGCAGCGGGCACCCATATCCTGAGACATCCTAGAGGAGACACTGCACCCAGAGCAGTGGACACCTAGCTGGTCTGCTACCATGGAGACACCATATCCTGAGACATCCTAGAAGAGTCACTGTACTCAGAGCAGCTGGAGCTCAGGATTACAATATCACAGAGACATCTGGACCCTGAAAAGTTCAAACACAAGCAAGATAACTGGAAAGGCAGGCTCCAGTCAGAGACAGTGAGTGCAGGTAGCACTAGAGTTAACCAGATGGCAAAAGGCAAGCACAAAAACATGAGCAACAGAATTCAAAGTTATTTGGCATCATCAGAACCCAGTTCTCCCATCATAGCAAGCCCTGAACACTCCATCACACCGGAAAAGCAGGATTCAGAATTAAAATCACTTCTCATGACGATGATAGAAGATTTTAAGGAGGACATAAATAACACTCACAAGAGTTTGAGGAGAACACAGGTAGACAGGTAGAAGCCCTTAAAGAGGAAACACAAAAATCCCTTAAAGAATTGCAAGAAAACACAACCAAACAGGTAAAGGAATTAAACAAAACCATCCAGGATCTAAAAGTGGAAATACAAACAATAAAGAAATCACAAAGGGAGACTACCCTGGAGGTAAAAAACCTAGGAAAAAGATCAGGAGTCATAGACACAAGTATCACCAACAGAATACAAGAGATAGAAGAGAGAATCTCATGTGCAGAAGATACCATGGAAAACACTGACACAACTGTCAAAGAAAATGCAAAATATAAAAAGCTACTAACCCAAAACATCCAGGAAATCCAGGACACAATGAGAAGGCCAAACCTAAGGATAATAGGTATAGATAAGGGTGAAGACTCCCAAATTAAAGGGCCAGTAAATATCTTCAACAAAATTATATAGGAAAACTTTTCAAACCTACAGAAAGACATGTCCATAAATATACAAGAAGCCTACAGAACTCTAAATAGTCTAGACCAGAAAAGAAATACCTCCCATCACATAATAATCAAAACATCAAATGTACAAAACAAAGAAAAATACTAAAAGCCGTAAGGAAAAAAGGTAAAGTAACATATAAAGGCAGACCTATAAGAATTACACCAGACTTCTCACCAGAGACTATAAAAGCCAGAAGAGCCTGGACTGATATCATACAGACCCTAAGAGAACACAAATGCTAACCCAGACTACTATACCCAGCAAAACTCTCAATCACTATTGATGGAGAAACCAAGATGTTACACAACAAAACCAAATTTACACAATATCTTACCACAAATCCAGCACTTCAAAGGATAATTGGTGGAAAACTCCAACACAAGGAGGAAAACTACAACCTAGAAAAAGCAAGAAAGTAATCTTCCAACAACCCCAAAAGAAGATAGCTACACAAACATAATTCCACCTCTAATAACAAAAATAACAGGAAGCAACATTCATTTTTCCTTAATATCTCAGTATCAATGGACTCAATTCTCCAATAAAAAGACATAGACTATCAGACTGGATACATAAACATGACCAAGCATTTTGCTGCATACA
This sequence comes from Arvicanthis niloticus, assembly GCF_011762505.2. Classification (NCBI taxonomy): domain Eukaryota; kingdom Metazoa; phylum Chordata; class Mammalia; order Rodentia; family Muridae; genus Arvicanthis; species Arvicanthis niloticus. Next base: position 13,645,666 of record NC_133429.1, on the reverse strand, counting down.
GGAAATGCACCTCTGTGAAAAAGACAGACACTACCTCAGAGTAAAAGGATGGAAAACAATCTTCCAAGCAAATGATCTCGAGAAACAAGCTGGAGTAGCGATTCTAATATCAAATAAAATCATTTTTCAACCAAGAGTAATCAAAAAAGATAAGGAAGGACACTTCATAGTCATCAAAGAAAAAATGTACCAAGATGAACTCTCAATTCTGAATATCTGTGCCCCAAATGCAAGGGCACCCACAAACTTTACTAAAGCTCAAAGCATACATTGCACCTCACACAATAATAGTGGGGGATTTCAACATCCCACTCTCAGCAATAGACAGATCATGGAAACAAAAACTAAACCAAGACACAATGAAACTAACAGAAATTATGAACCAAATGGATCTAACTGATATCTATAGAACATTTTATCCTAAAACAAAAGAATATACCTTTTTCTCAGCACCTCATGGTACCTTCTCCAAAATAGACCATATAATTTGTCACAAAACAGGCCTCAACAGATACAAGATGATTAAAATAATCCCTTGTACCCTATCAGACCACCATGGAATAAGGCTAGTCTTTAATAATGAAAAAAACAATGAAAAACCCACATACACGTGGAAGCTGAACAATGCTCTACTCAATGATGACATGGTCAAGGAAGAAATAAAGAAAGAAACTAAAGACTTTTTAGAATTTAATGAAAATGAAAACACGTTATACCAAAACTTGTGGGACTCCATGAAAGCAGTACTAAGAGGAAAACTCATAGCTCTAAGTGCCTACAAAAAGAAACTGGAGATAGCATACACTAACAACTTGACAGCACACCTGAAAGCATTAGAACAAAAAGAAGCAAATACACCCAAGAGGAGTAAACGGCAGGACATAATCAAACTCAGGGCTGAAATCAACCAAGTCGAAACAGAAAGAACTATACAAACTATCAACAAAACCAGGAGCTGGTTCTTTGAGAAAATCAACAAGATAGATAAACCCTTAGCCAGACTAACCAAAAAGCACAGAGACAGTATTCAAATTAATAAAATCAGAACTGAAAAGGGAGACATAACAACAGAAACTGAGGAAATTTAAAAAATCATCAGATCCTACTACAAAGGCCTATACTCAACAAAATTGGAAAATCTGGATGAAATGGACAATTTTCTAGACAGATACCAGGTATCAAAATTAAATCAGGAGCAGATAAACCATCTAAACAGTCCCGTAACCTCTAAAGAAATAGAAGCAGTCATTAAAAGTCTTCCTATCAAAAAATGCTCAGGACCAGATGGTTTTAGTGCAGAATTCTTTCAGACCTTCAAGGAAGACCTAATACCAATTCTCTTCAAACTATTCCACAGAATAGAAACAGAAAGAACAATATCCAATTCATTCTATGAAGCTACAATTATACTCATACCTAAAACTCACAAAGACCCAACAAAGAAAGAGAACTACAGACCAATCTCTCTTATGAATATTGATGCAAAAATACTCAATAAAATTCTCGCAAACCGAATCCAAGAACACACCAAAACAATCATCCATCATGATCAAGTAGGCTTTATCCAAGGAATGCAGGAATGGTTCAATATTCGGAAATCCATCAATGTAATCCACTACATAAATAAACTCAAAGGAAAAAAAACCACATGATCATCTCACTAGATGCTGAGAAAGCATTTGACAAAATTCAATATCACTTCATGTTAAAAGTCTTGGAAAGATCAGGAATTCAAGGCCCATACCTAAACATAGTAAAAGCAATATACAGCAAGCCAGTAGCCAACATCAAACTAAATGGAGAGAAACTTGAAGCAATCCCACTAAGATCAGTGACTAGACAAGGCTGCCCACTCTCACCCTACCTATTCAATACAGTACTGGAAGTCCTAGCCAGAGCAATTAGACAACAAAAGGAAGTCAAAGGAATACAAATAGGAAAGGAAGAAGTCAAAATTTCACTATTTACAGATGATATGATAGTATACTTAAGTGACCCTAAAACTTCCACCAGAGAACTCCTAAATCTGATAAACAACTTCAGCAAAGTGGTTGGATATAAAATCAACTCAAACAAATCAGTAGCCTTCCTCTACTCAAAGAATGAACAGGCTGAGAAAGAAATTAGTGAAATGACACCCTTCACAATGGTCACAAATAACATAAAATACCTTGGAGTGAATCTAACCAAGCAAGTGAAAGATCTGTATGACAAGAACTTCAAGTCTCTGAAGAAAGAAATCAAAGAAGATCTCAGAAGATGGAAAGATCTCCCATCCTCCTGGATTGGCAGGATTAATTTAGTAAAAATGGCCATCTTGCCAAAAGCAATCTACAGATTCAATGCAATCCCCATCAAAATTCCAAATCAATTCCTCATAGAGATAGAAAGAGCAATTTGCAAATTCATTTGGAATAACAAAAAACCTAGGATAGTGAGAACTATTCTCAACAATAAAAGAACTTCTGGGGGAATCACCATCCCTGACCTCAAACTGTACTACAGAGCAATAGTGATAAAAAAAACAAACAAACAAAAAAAAAAACAAAAAAACCCTGCATGGTATTGGTACAGAGACAGGCAGGAAGATCAATGGAATGGAATTGAAGATCCAGAAATGAACCCACACACCTATGATCACTTGATCTTTGACAAAGGAGCTAAAAACCATCCAGTGGAAAAAGGACAGCATTTTCAGCAAATGGTGCTGGTTCAACTGGAGGTCAGCATGTAGAAAGATGCAAATCAATCCATTCTTATCCCCTTGTACACAGCTCAAGTCCAAGTGAATAATGGGCCTTCACATAAAACTAGATACACTGAAACTAATAGAAGAGAAGGTGGGGAAGATCCTCAAATACCTAGGCACAGGGGGAAAGTTCCTGAACAGAATACCAATGGCTTATGCTCTAAGATCAAGAATTGACAAATGGGACCTCATAAAATTGTAAAGCTTCTGTAAGGCAAAGGACACTGTCAATAAGACAAAATGGCAACTAACAGATTGGGAAAAGATCATTACCAATCCTACATCCAATAGAGGGCTAATATCCAAGATATACAAAGAACTCAAGAAATTAGACTCCAGACAACCAAATTAAAAAATGGGATACAGAGCTAAACAAAGAATTCTCAACTGAGGAAACTTGAATGGCTGAGAAGCACGTTAAGAAATGCTCAACATCCTTAGTCATCAGGGAAATGCAAATCAAAACAACCCTGAGATACCACCTCACACCAGTCAGAATGGCTAAGATCAAAAACTCAGGTGATAGCAGATGCTGGAGAGGATGTGGAGAAAGAGGAACACTCCTCCATTGTTGGTGGGATTGCAAGCTGGTACAACCACTCTGGAAATCAGTCTGGCGGTGCCTCAGAAAATTGAACATAGCATTACCTGAGGATCCAGCTATACCACTCCTGGGCATATACCCAGAAGATGCTCCAACATATAACAAGGACATATGCTCCACTATGTTCATAGCAGCCTTATTTATAATAGCCCAGAAGCTGAAAAGAACCCAGATGTCCTTCAACAGAGGAATGGATAAAAAAAAAATATGGTACATTTATACAATGGAGTATTACTCAGCTATTAAAAATAATGAATTCGAGAAAATCTTAGGTAAATGAATGGAACTAGAAAATATTATCCTGAGTTAACCCAATCACAAAAGAACACACACGGTATTTACTCACTGATAAGTGGACATTAGCCCAAAAGCTTAGAATAGCCAAGACTCAACTCACAGACCACATGAAGCTCATGAAGAAGGAAGACCAAGTGTGGATGCCTCGGTCCTACTTAGGAGGAGTAACAAAAATACTCAAGGGAGCAAATATGGAGACAAAGTGTGGGACAGAAACTGAAGGAGAGGCCATCTGAAGACCATTCCACTTGGGTATCCATCTCATGTGCAGTCATCAAAGGGAGACACTGATGTGGATGACAGGAAGTGCATGCTGACAAGAGCTTGATATAGCTGTCTACTTAGAGGTCTGGCAGAGTCTGACACATTTAGAGGCAGATGCTCACAGCTAACCACTGATCTGATCAAGGGTTTCCCAATGGAGAAGTTAGAAAGAAGACTGAAGAAGCAGAAAGCATTTGTGGTCCCATGAGGAGACCAATAATACCAACCAACCAGAGCTCCCCAGGGTCTAAACCACGAGCCTGGGAGCACATAGCTAGGGACCCATGACTCCATCTGTACATGTAGGGGAGGATGGCCTTGTCGGGCATAGGTGGGAGAGGAGATCCTTGGTCCCATGAAGGCTAAACACCGAGTGGAGGGGAATTTGAGGGTGGGGAGGTGGTGGGGGTAGGTGAGGGCACATCCTCATAGAAGCATAAGGAGGGGGGATGGGATAGGGGGTTCCTGGGTGGTGGGGGGAATGGGGGTAAGGGAATAAAATCTGAAATGTAACTGTAATATCCAATAAAGATTATATATATGTATATATATATACATATATATATATACACACATACATACATACATACATACATACATACATACACACACACAGAAAGAAGTGCTCAGCATATACGGGCTAGACCTAGTCTCCCCCCCCAACACACACATAGGTAGCAGACATGCCATTGGACTCTAAAGATCCAAAACCAAGGGACATGCTCCCCCAGAGACACTCATGGACAGGACTCACTGCAATAGCATGAGGTTTATTGATGAATTGATGAATTGATAGTGTCTGGTGCACCAGGGCTCTTCTGCTTGCAGGCAAGAACAACCCTGAACTGAGCTTAAGGGTAGTTTATATACAGAGTTTACAAGGACAGTTAATTACTTCTTTGGACAATATCAAAAAGATTTCAAACAGCCGTTCCCAAACCTGGTTTCCATTCTCAGGCTTGCTTTCTAAGTAACTCAAATTTGCACCTTTATCTTTATAACCGGGAGAGTTCATTTAAGTGGCTTCTGTTCATCCAGGTATAAGGCTCATCTCCCTTATCTTGGGCCTTTTCCTCTGGAATGTTTGTTCCAGTCTTTGGATTGTACTCCTCCCGGGATGTGCCTCGGGGGCAGCTAATATTTGAGTGTAAACCGAAACTCAAAACCTAAGAATCCTTTTATTTTTAAGTTCACACTGAGACCTGAAATGACATTCTTACAGTGTGGCTCTATCTTCATGTGAGTCCCCCAACAACTGGAGTGGGGACTCTTCCTAAATCTGTTGCCTACCTGTGTATCCCATTCCCCAACTGGGCTGCCTTGACTAGCCTCAGTGGGAGAGGATGTGCCTAGTCCTACAGTGACTTGATGTGCCTAGAGGGGTGTACACGGAGGAGGCTCCCTATTCTCAAAGGAGAAGGGAAGGGGGGAAGGGAGAGGGGCTTTGTGAGGGGGGAAACAGGGAGGGGAGCTGTGATTGAGATGTAAAGCGAATAAAAAATAACCAAAAAAAAGCACTCAGCATTCAGAGGCAGCAACTAAAACTACTTTAGGATTTATCTCACCTGGGTGAGAATTTGCATTCTCAGAAACACACACACACACACACACACACCTGGTAGGAATGAAAATAAGTGCAATCTTTCAGAAATCTAAAATATAGAACTGTCATATGACACATCTATACCACCCCCAAGGACTTTAGATACAACTACAAGAATATTTGGTCATCTATGTTCATTGTTGCTCTATTCAAATAGCCAGGCTATGGAATCCACATTGATGTCCATAAAGAGATCAGTGGGTATCCAGGCAGAGTGGCACACACCTTTAATCCCAGTACTTGGGAGAGAGAGGCATAAGGATCTCTGAGTTCAAGGCCAGCTTAGCCTACAGAGTGAGTTCCAGGACAGCCCAGGCCACACAGAGATTTCTATCTTGAAGAAACCAAATGGGGAACGGGTAAGAAAAAAATGTGACATGTGTACATAGTGTGTCATTTACTGTGTACATAGTGTGTCATTTACTCAACTATAAAGAAAACTGAAGTCCTGAAATTCACAGTTGAATTGTCCTGACAAAAAACAATCATCCTGATAAAACTGAGGTCCAGAAAGACAGAAGTGTTTTCTCTCCTATGCAGATCCTAGCTTCAGAGCTTCGTTTGTATTTAACTTGGACTCAAGTAGAAACCAGGACACTGGAAAAAAGCTTTTGGGTGACATGCTAAGAGAAGGAATACAGTAGATTACAAGGTAAATGGAAGTGGAGATGTGGACTGTTGGGGTGGAAAGGCTTGAGGAGGAAGGGGCATGGGAACATGTGGGAAAGAAGAGGGTGGAGAGAGGGCTTACTCAAAGGAAGACTAGAAGACTATATATATGTGTGTGTGTGTGTATATATATATATATATATATATATATATATATATATGAAAACCAACTATCTCACAGTCAAATTTGAAAACTAACTGGCTAACTGGACAGGCCACAGGGATACATGGGAGGAGTTCGGGGAGTCAGAGGATTAAACAGGAATCAGGGCAGGAGTATGTGAGAAAGAGAGGGGCATTGGATAGGGTAACCAAACTACAGATATATGAAAAAGCTTTATGGAAACCCTGTAGTTAGTTACTACAATAACTTCAAAATACCAACTTAAAAAGAAAAGGTTAAATTGGAATTACCCTGCACAAGTGGGTAATACAACTTTTAGAAAATATGGTTTGTTATATGAAAATCAAAACAGAAGGCATAGTTACTGGGCAGGGGGATCCCAGAGTTCTACCAAACAGCACACACTATTGCTATTGCCTTGCTACTCTACGTAAGAATATGATAAGATACTAGTGCTGAATAAACCACACACTTTGGCTGCAGGATGTACATATACATGTATATATACATATACACACATATACACACATACACACACATATACAGACACACACACACACACACACACAAAAGAACAGCCAGGCACTTCCTCCCTGCTTGGGAACACAGTGGCTGTGGTTGCCTGCACAAGATCAAGCCAGCCAAGATCCTCTCGTGGATGGGATAGATGGTCGCCAAGCTCCAACCTTTACTAAGGAGTTACTAGTAGTTGCTAGTTGCTGGAGGAGGGGAGATCACTCTTTAGCTGTGCCACTGGAAGGTTTCCCAGGTCCCAGTGGATGGTCCCACAGCCATGCACATAAGGGAAGCACTAACTGGGCTTAGTGGATTATTAAAAACAAACAAACAAACAAACAAACCACCCTTCAGTGTTGCCATCTTCTTTCCCTCCTCCTCCTCCTCTTCCTCTTCCTCCCCCTCCTTCCTTCTCCTTCTCCTTCCTTCTCCTTCTCCTTCCTTCTCCTTCTCCTTCTTCTCCTTCTCCTTCTCTTCTTCTTCTTCTTCATCTTCTTAGTTTTGGCTTTTTAAGACAGGATTCCTCTGTGTAGCCTTGGCTGTCCTGGAGCTCACTCTGTAGACCAGGCTGACCCCAAGCTCATCGAGATCATCCTGCTTCTGCCTCCTGAGTGTTGGGCTCAAATGTGTGTGCTGCCACTGCTTGGCTCTTCAGTCTCACTATTTGGCAGATTTCCTTTTAGCTTTTCCTTCAGTGAAATGTAAAAGCATCAAATGTGTACGGTAGCAAATGTTCTGGATGGTATGCCCAGTAAAACTGATGGTGTGTCTGCCGCATAGATGCCGAGTTACTACAACTGAGAGGCGAAATACATCGGTCCCCAAAACAAGCGAGTCACAAACTCCACCTCAGCCTGATGCTCAGAGGCAGTTATGGGAAGTAAATGTAAGGAACAAGTTGCAGAGCTGGCTACGATTTTACAAACCCATTGCTTTTGATGAGGCTTTCAGCTGTTCTTCTCATTTCTGAAGACAGGCTTCATGAACCTTCTGGAGAGAAAACCCTATCTTAGGATAATATGGCCGGATGCAGTTATGATAGAGTTGAGAATAGATCCTAAGAAGTAAATGCAACATACAGTCCTGTAGTACAAACGTGTTCACTCAGTCACAGAGTTGTGCACAGTAGTGTGTACACAAAACTGCCAGGTAAAACCTGTACAATTCATAAAAGAGTGACTGGTAAATTTTTATTCTACTCCATGAAGTATCACACAATGGTTACAAAGAGCTCAATCATATTGGGAAATGTTCCTAAGGAAAAAAACTATTCCATGGTTGAATAAGTGCAAATGCTAAGTAATTAGTGTAATTAAGGAATAAGAAAATTAAAAATCCTTAATGTGTTCAAAAATATATTTAAGTGTTATTTCCAATACAAGTGGAGAAACCAAGCACGTGGGACATTCTCCAGGGAGCAGAGGAGGCCAGAAGAATCAAAGGTAAAAGAATGTGCCCTGCTGCTGCCTTGAATAGAGGGAGGAGACTGAGAGCTAAGGTTCACCTGTGCTCTACAAGTTGGGGACACTTTCCACAGCCAGGAAGGAAAGCTCCGCCCTGAAGCGAAAAGAGAACTGATCTTAGTTAACAGTCTGAATGAGCTCGAAGCGAGCTCATCTTGGGACCCCAGAAAGCAATGCAGCCTTGCTTGCCACCTTGATTTCAGCCTTCATAGCCAGGAGATGGATTCATCTGAGCCACATTGTGCGGAAGGTGTAAGAAATGCTTTTCAACCTAAAGAAGTTTGGAGATATAGTAGACATAACCTGCAAGAAAACTTAGTATCGGGCTTATACACAGGCTGGACTGGAAAGGGAGAGACACCATCAAGAGCACAGAATGACTCTGTTACATAATGTAAAGTCGCCCCACAAAAGCCTTACCTGTGGTTACATGTTTTACAAGGCTGATAAACTGACTAGAACATATGTGATTGTGGACAGTTGGAACATTGCAGGTTCAGTCATATTATCCTACACTATCTTTTTAAAAACTCCATCATATCATGTGTGTGTGTTTGTGAGTGTGTGTGTGCATGTGTGCGCATGCGCACATGAATGCAGGTGCCCAGAGAGGACAGAATAGAGTGTCAGATCCCTGGAGCAGGCAGTTGTGAGCCACCATGTGGATGCTGAAAACCAAGCAGGCGTCCTTTACCAGAGCAGCGAGCACTTTTAATCTCAGCACCATTTCTCCAGCCCTTGAGTTATTTTAGTCCCTTTAATCGGCATGCGCTGCCCATCTCTGTTTGACCTAACATAATTGTGACCGTTACATAAGCCCTTTCCAAATGGACTAACAAACCAGCAGCTCCCATCGACCCAAAGGCTACCTAGAAATGTCACCAAGTATCATCCAAGACCCAGAGTTAAGATCTCTCTGCTTTCCTGGAACCTGTTTATGTGATGTCTCCACCGATGTATTTGGAAGGTGCCCTGAGTTAGGACTTTTTGTTCTCTTACTATAAAAACTTCATTTCCCATGTTGGAACACAGTATTTGGGACAACCTGAATTTGTGTTTCCAGGCCATAGTTGCTCGTGTTTGGCTCTTCCTTTGAGGTGAGAGCTGTGTTTTCATAGGGGTAGTCATCAAGGGGGAAAAGTATGTGCTCATCCAAAGTGAATCCGGGTAGATCTCAGACATGTAGAAATACGACATTGACTGGGTAAGTCAGTGGGTCTCAACCTGTGGGTCTCAACCCCTTTGAGAGCCAAAAGACTCGTTCACAGGGACTGCATATCAGTTATTTGCATTATGATTCATAACAGTAGCAAAATAAGTTATGAAGTAGAAATAAAAATAATTTTATGGTGGCTCACCACAACATGAGGAACTGTATTAAAGGGTCGTGGCATTCGGTCACTGGGCTAGGTCAATAGGCTAACAAAACCATTTATGTATAGGTCATTACCTCCCCCCATCCCTGGCCACGGCCTTCATATAAAGGATTGGTAGGGATGATGGGAAAACTGACTTTCCTACTTCTGGGTGTAAGTTACCCTGGGACTGGAAAAAGACAAGTTTCCAGGGTGGTAGAGGATGCGTTCTGCCTGTCTACAGATAGTTTTATGGAACACACTATAGCCATTCATTTACATATTGCTGATAGCTGACTTCAATATTATGGCAGAGATGGATGCCTGCAACAGAGACCACAAAACATATACCCTTACCCTTTGCAGGAAAAAAAATGTGCTGACTTCTGTCCTAATTACCATAATTACTAAGCACCCCCAAATGAAATGAATTAAAGATATAGTAAACTTAAAACAAAAACCTCACAACTACAAACGCACATATGTACACCATTCATAGGTATATTTAGGAAACCTGACTCAGTAGAAATGACCTTGAATAGTTATAAATCACACAAACTATACATGGAGGACAGTTGAAACCCAAGTAAATATACTCGCTAAAGACCCTAAAAGAATTATCGGACCAGCAGCTGCAGCTCCTAGATCCAGCCACAAAAGCTACTGTCTCCATCTTTGTTCTGGCTCACATCTTCTGGCCTGCAGGTGGCGCTTTGCAGACTTCAGCTCCAGCATCATCTTCCAAGAAGTCTTTAGTTTCCAAGTCTGGATCACACAGATTTACTTTATCAGAGCATAGCTTAGTTGTCTATTTGCCCCCCTCTTTCTACATTGAATCCATACAGTGGTCTAAGGGCTGGTGCTCCTTAGACCACTGTCTGCCACGCAGATGTTAGAAACGTGCATGGAGTGATGAGAGATTAACACATCCCTCTATAGTACTCAGCCCCATCGATAAGGCTGGGTGAAATGGTTTGGATGTTTAGCGGACTGTATTTCCTCCCCTGACTTTCTGGTTGACAGTCTAAGGTTTTTGTTCTGTTTTACGTTTATTTGGAGTTGGCCAGGGGAAAGCAGCCATGCTGTGCAGGCTTCCAGGAGGCAGAATTGTGATAGCTCCTGGGACTTGTTATATAGCCAGTTTCTTCCTAGATTGAAACACTCAGCAGAGAAGGTCTTTAAGACAGGTAAGTCAGGAAGTCCCTGAAACTGACAAGATTCACTAGGCCTCTCCCTCCTGACAGTAAGACTACTTAGTCACTCTTGGACAAACCAAGCTGCAAAGAAGACTCTAAGACAAGACCAGCTTCCCAGAAGCAGCAGAAAACAGCAGAGATGCCTGAGAGACAGGAGACCAACTGAGTTACCAGAAAAGGACAGTCTCCAACCTGTTGAACGGCCTGTATCAGGACTCTGGTGGTATCCATACAGTCTGTTGTGGGCTCCCTATCTGGGATGAATAAATGTGTGGTTTCATCTATCCAGGAAAAGCCTTACCACACACCTTCTACCACACAGGTTCTTAAGAACTAAGTCATCAGGCTTGACAGCAAAGGCTTTACCTGCGGAGCCATCTCATTGGCCCCAGAGGATCTGGGTGATACATCTGCGTCAAGGACTGCTTAGACAGATTTGTGAGCCATTTATGTTCAGCAAATTGTAATTAGTCTCATGAAAAATTCCTGGTAAAGAGTCTTTCTTTAAAAGGTATTTGTAAACTTGACATTAAACCTGGTGATAGTCACGTGACTGCATACACACACACACCCCACAAACATAGGCACACACACCAAGTAATTTTTTAAATAAAAGATTTCAGAATTGAAAAAAAAATTAGCTCCAGTGACTTTTCCTAGAACTGAAAATGTATTTCACATATTTTGTAAGACATAAAGAACACTGGCTTGTTTTTGTATTTCTCAGGAATCTTTGGTTCAAAATCTGAAATGTGCTGGCCACATAGATGCTAATTTTCAATGTTTCAACGTTCACACAGATTGTCCTATACACCATGGTAATTCATTAGATTGCATCTAATGGTTCATAAAAATATTATTTTTACATTTTACATCGTTAACTTTGGACTGCTCAAGACCCACACAAAAATATACCAAATATAATTCAATAAACCGATGGTTTAAAAACATTACTTAGTATTTGAAAAGAAATATTAAAGAATCAAAACAGAAACTAGAAAAGTGGCTCAGTAGTTAGGAGCACACACTGGTCTTCTAGAGGACTAGAGCTTGGTTCCCAGCACTCACACGGGCGGCTCACAACCAGCTCTCACTTCAGCTTCAGGAGGACCTGATGCCTCCGGCTTCTGTAGGCACCTACACTAACGTGCACATACCCATACACAGACACACACACATACACATAACTACAAATAATACAAGTTTGTTAAACTTACCTGTTGGGCTACATTTTTATTAGCTGATGGCTCAGCTGATAAAAGTGTTTGGCACAAAGGCATGGGAAGCTGAGTCTGGATCTCTAGGACCCAGATCAAAACAGACTAGATTGGCAATTGTGGAGCCCCCATGGGTCTATATGCTAGGTCCTCTGCATATATGTTATGGTTGTTGGCTTAGTGTTTTGGGGGACTTTTGACTGTGGGAATTGGGGGTATCTCTGACTCTTTTGCTTGCTTTTGGGACCCTTTTCCTCCTCCTACTGGGTTGTGCCCAGCCTTGATGTAAAGGTTTGTTCCTGGTATTATGGTATCTCTTGTGTTCAGATGATGTCTCTGGGAGGCTTGCTCTTTTCTGAGAAAGGGGGAAAGGGAGGGGAGAACTGGGAGAAGTGGAAGCTGTGGTTGGGATGTATTGTTTAAAAGAAGAATAAATAAAAACAATATTTTTATATTTATAAAACAGGGACGATGTTACAAGTGTGTAATCACATGTATGTAATCATAGCGCTAGGAAAACAGGTGGATCTCTGGAACTCACTGGCCAGCCAGCCTAGACAAACTAATTTGGTGACTCTATCTCAAAAACTAAGGTGGAGAGGGGGATAATCTGAGAGGACAGCCAACACCAATCTCCAGCTTCCATACACACATAAACACAAGTATGTGCGTACACACACACACACACACACACACACACAAAGAGTGCATAGCGCCTCTAGGGATAAGCTAAAAGAGGAGATTATTTGTGCTTTAAGGAATTAGGCACAACTGCAATTTGGAGTGTCAGCTACTTTGCCCAGAGAGAAAGCATTTCAGCTGCTGTTCCCTGGACTATTTGCACTCTGTTTAGCAAATGGGACTGGCAGCTCTCAACAGCCGTATCACCGTATGTCACCACAGACGCCAGATGACACTGAGTAGCTACCACAGGGATGTGCTGATTTTCCACCTTGTGGCAAGTCAGCCAGAAACTCAGATATTCTACAAACCAAAGGCAATGTGGCCCACACTCCTGTGTCACTGCTCCACTTTCTCCACTGTGGACACAAAGCCCCCACACCCACTTCTGATAACTAACCACCTCTCTGGCCATGCTCCACCTCCCTTACATCCAACTAAGGAAAAAGGAAATGCCTGAAAACCCTCCTCAGCGTCTTATTTGATGTGCGAAGTCCAGCACTGAATAAGGCCCAAGAAATGCAAAGTTCAATAACGACAACGACAAAACCTTCCTGTCCTCACGCAGCTTACTATCTAGTAGGTCGGACACTAATCAGACAAACAAGTCTAAAATCACAGAGGCATACAGCACTAGAGACCAAATGAGATGGTAGAACGGCTGGTCTTAAGGAATCAGGGAATGTTTCCCTTAAGAAAGGATGGATGTGCCAAGATCTGAGAGACAAACGGGAGTTAGCCAGGCAACGAGGAAGGACATATATTTCAAACCCTTGAAACTTGCGTGCACAAAGTTTTCATTTCAAATGCTTAGGAGTGGGGCAATGAGGACAGAGGACAAAGAAAAACATGCTTAAAGAAAAAAAAAAAAGGCTCACTGGTGACAAGAATAAGTGCCAATCTCTACTTTAGGTGTGTTTTAAGAGGTGTGTGTACCAGTTTTAACCTTTTGAGTGGTGAGGATCAACTCACTAGACAACAGTACTTACACGTGAGGTGGACTTCTTGTAACAGCGATGATGAGCTACTAAAGGGTTTTTATTCTAGGGACCAGAACAGCTTTGATTAAAGTTGCTTACAAGGCAGCACGTGGCGTCTAGTTGGTTATTACCCTCTACTACAGGGCAACACCTTTTAAACTATGTTTAAATGTGAATATGTATCTATTTTAAAAGCTCCTGTACTAGGTTTCCATATGGCTTTTTCAAGAGTTCTTTTTTAACCGTTAGTTTTCCCTCCAAATAGGATACACATGAGCTCACAGTCACTGTGAGCATCCACAAGATTATTCATACATGTTGTAGCCAGACAGAACTCTAGCATGGAAGAGGGAAGTGACACCATAGTCCCACCCCAAGCTGACGAGCTATAACAAGGCATTTGATTGGCTATAGGAAAGTCAGTTTTGTTTAATGATGTGACCCTGGTACACTGACCACATCCAGGATCAGTTGGTCAACACAACCTGGATTTGATGGGTGGAGATGGTAAAGTTCAGTGGGTAGCACGGTGGGAAAAGAACTGGGAGAACTTGGGGAGGGGGGGTGTATATTAATTGTATTAAATTATCAAAAATTAATTTAAAAATATTATCAGATGATGGAGAGAGTTCTGTTTAAAGACCAGGAGTCCAAGGAGAATCAGAATCACTAAAAACAGGCCAGTTAGGAGACAACTGTAGCAATACAGAATAAAGTTGGTGATGGCCGCTCAGGTAAGAAATGAAGCAAAGTTGTTTACAAAGTGAAATCTAAAGACTTGGTTAGGAAAGGAGAACATGTGTCCTGGTACAACCTAGGTGGGCATCTCTGGACCAGGATTACACACTACACAAATGGGACCATGGGACCAGGGATGAACACACACACACTGACTGATGCCTTGGGTATCGTGGTATATGGATGAGAATGCCCATAGGCTCAGATGTTTAGTCTGCAGTTGGTGGTGCTGTTTGGTGAGGTTTAGGAAGTGTGGCCTTGCTGGAGGAAGTATGTCACTAGAGGCAAGCTTTGAAGTTTCAGACCTGTGATGGTTTGTATATGCTTGGCCCAGGGAGTGGCACTATAAGGAGGTATGGGCTTGTTGGAGTAGGTGTGTGACTGTGGGTGTGGGCTTTAAGACCCACACCCTCACTGCCTGGAAGTCAGTGTTCTGCTAGCAGCCTTCAGATGAAGACATAGAATTCTCAGCTCTGCCTGTACCATGTCTGCCTGGATGCTGCCATGTTCCCGCCTTGATGATGATGGACTGAAACTCTGAACCTGTAAACTCGCCCCAATTAAGTGTTGTCCTTTATAAAACTTACCTTGGTCATGGCGTCTGTTCACAGCAGTAAAATCCTACCTAAGACAAGGGCCAAGCACCATTTATAGCTTGCTCTCTCAGATGCCTGCTCAGTTCAGAGAGTGAACTTTTAGCTGTTTGAGCCACCACGCCTGCAGCCTGCCTCTGCTCTGCCATCATGGATTTTTAACTTTCTGGAACCCTGGCCCCATGTAAACCCTTCTTTCTATAAGGTGCCTTGGCTATGGTGTTTCATTACAGGAATAAAAAGGGTACAAGTACAGGAAAAGATGTAGGGGATTAGGTGGAGTGGGGCAGTGATTATCATCAAACTCCATTGCACGCATATATGAAATTCTCAAAGAATAAAAAATATCATATTAAAAAAGAAGTCAACGCCTTGGTTAGGCAAGATATAACTTCCATACTAACAATACTACTCTCCTACAAGTAATATCAAATGGTAGTATTTAAATTTTCTAAGATATGAGAAAAGAATAAATATAATACAACAAAAATATTTTGACGTATGTTAATTTAAAAAGCAAAGCATACCTCCCCCCAACACACACACACACACTCCCAGACAGTGAGATAATGGCAAAAGAAAAGATACAAATTCAAATATGAATGAAAAAAATAGGGAGCTCACAAATAAACCTATGAATTTATAACCAACAATTTTTTAACCAAAATACTAAGAATATAATGGAGGAAAGACAACGTCTTTAATAAACTGTGCTGGGAAAAAACAGATGCAGAAAAGTGAAATCAGATCATCACACTACACTAAATGCAAACATCAACTCAAAATAGATACAATACATAAACAAAAAAATCAGTTGTCGGGGGCTGGAGAAATGGCTGAGTGGTTAAGAGCACTGGCTACTCTCCCAGAGGTCATGTGTTCAATCCCCTGTAACCACATGGTGGCTCACAGCCATCTGTAATGGGATTCAAGGCACTCTTTGGTGTGCAGATGTGCACGAAGACAGAGCACCTAAATAAATAAATCTTTTTTTTTAAAAGTTTAAAATATAATCCCTGAAATACATGTAACAAATGCAGAAACAGGCAGACAGGATAAAATTAGACTGGGAAGCTTCTGCACAGAGGGGTATGAAGAGACAGGCTACAGAATGAAGGAACCTACTTTGCAGCTATGTATCCAACAGGGGGTTGATAGTCATGGCTTATGTAAAGAATCCAAACAACTCAGTAACAAGAGCCTTTTTCAAAAGATGCAAATGGCCTAGATAAATAGTTCTGACAAACAGCAACTGTCAAAGAGGACATGAGAAATGCTCAGGACCCCTAGTCATGGGAGAGCCCAAAAATTCTAATAAAGAAGCTGCGGTAGCTTGAGTATGCCTAGTCCAGAGAGTGGTACTATTTGGAGTTGTGGCCTTGTTGGAGTAGGTGTTACTATGGCCATGGGCTT
The DNA here is from genome assembly GCF_011762505.2 of Arvicanthis niloticus. Classification (NCBI taxonomy): domain Eukaryota; kingdom Metazoa; phylum Chordata; class Mammalia; order Rodentia; family Muridae; genus Arvicanthis; species Arvicanthis niloticus. The sequence goes on along the minus strand of NC_133429.1, from coordinate 13,629,204 downwards.
TAAGACCCTCATCCTAGCTGCCTGGAAGCCAGTATTCTGCTAGCAGCCTTCAGATGAAGATGTAGAACTCTCAGCTCCTCCTGCACCATGCCTGCCTGGATGCTGCCATGTTCCCACCTGATGATAATGGACTGAACCTCTGAACCTGTAAGCCAGCCCCAATTAAATGTTGTCTTTATAAGAGTTGCCTTGGTCATGGTGTCTGTTCATAGCAGTAAAATCCAAATTAAGACAGAAGCCAAACAATAACAAGCTTTGGTGAGGACGTGGAGAAAAGTAAACCCATGTGTACTGTTGGTAAAAATACAAATTAGTATGGCTATTATGAAAAGCAGTGAAAATTAAAAACACAACAACCAGTGTTCTCACACCTGGATAGATATCCAAAAAATATAAAATCAGTGTACTCAAGAGAGAGATGCAATGCCATACCCATCACAGCAATAGTCACAACATCCACACCCACACGCAGCATCCCCGAAGTATCCACTAATAAATAAAGAATGTGATTTACACACATCAGAAAAAGATTCAGGACTCAGACAAAAGGCCTGTCATTCATGACAACCTGGCTGAGTCTGGAGGACACAATGCAAAGTGAAATAAATCAGACACACAGACACAAACTGCATGAGCTACACTCAGTGCAGAGGAGCCACACTCGTGAGAACAGGCACTAGATGCTAGAGTGTTTGAGGAAGTAGGGAGATGTCTGTTGATGGGTACAAAATTTCCAGTAGGAGAAATAAATTGAAGAAATATATATCATAACTATACCCATCATATGCTTTATACTTGTAAGCTAGTGAGAGAATAGATTTTATGTACTCTTACCACACAAACAATGTACATGATAAAATGTGTATGTTAAATACCTTGATTTAACTATTCCATAATGGATGTATGTATATGTGTGTATGTGTGTGTATATATATATGTATATATATATACATATATATATATGTATATATATACACACACACACACATATATATATATACATATATATATGTACATATATATCAATCACTTGGTATGCATGATTTTTAACTTATCAATTAAAAATTTTTAAAAGTTCTCCAAGCAAAAACAAAAAGCAAAATATAATTACCACTTTCCATTTCTGACCATTCATATATACCTACTAGAGATTTAACTAAAATAAAATTCAAGATATGACAATTTTATTTCCAATTAATAATAATATTAAAAATCCTGCTGTGTTTACTGTAGGTTTATTACTTTTTTCTTATTCTACTAAATCATATGAGATTAATTTAATGAAACAAAAACTGTCCTAGTATCTTCACACACACACACACACACACACACACAGACACACACACACACACACACACACACACCGCGCATACAGGAGAGCTGACTCAGTGGGGAAAAGTGTGTACTGCTCTTCCAGAGGACTGGGATTCAGTTCCCAGCACCCTTGTCAGGAAGCTCACAATTTCCTGCTAACTCCAGCCTCGGGGTTCCCCAAACCCTCTTCTGGCTTCCACAGGCACCACACTCACATGCACAAACCCATACACACATGCACACAATCAAAAGTAAAAATGGAATCTTTAAAAAGATACAGTCCTCTTTAAAGAAATACAGGTAAGACAGACTCGTCCCTTCACCACTGCCTTGACAAAGTCGGCAAGCGGATGACTGTGCTGAGATACAGCATAGAGTAAACACTTTAAATCAAAACCACATCATTAATAGTGGCTCTAGTCAACTTATTTTGAGTGTCAAAGGTCTCTTTCCTCTCAAATTTCCAGCATCCCAATCACGCCCACCTTCTGTGCTTGTGGGGTAATACACAGGAATATTTTGGGAGATGTTTCCTCAATTGTAAACCACTATCAAAACAGTACTTTTATGAACAAAAAAGAAAAACCAGTGGGACAAAGTATATGGAACGCTCAGCATATTATCAGCTCTGTTGTTTATACAATTTCATGGGAAGGCCAAATACATCTTAAAGGAATAAAGAAAACATTCAGTGTCTAATAACATTAAACAGTATAACATTGTTCCATAGAAAACTTGTATGTTTATGTAGAACAGGTCAGTCCTGAGAAACGGCGTCAGCTCAGAAGTTTGTGTCCCATCCATCGTCCTCTGTGAGACTGCTCTTGCTGAATCCATACCAGACAGCAAAGGTTAGCAGGCTGTACACTCTGAAGCTCTAATTAGGCCTCCACACGTCATCTAAGGCTACATACAGCTTAGAGGAACAAAGTTTTCACGTGATGGCATAAATACTCTGAGGTAATATAGAGACGATTTAATTTGTTCTTGGCTGTGTGTTGACTCCCAAACAGTGCCTGGTTTTTTCAAATAATGTCAACTGAAAAGGATGATGTGGGGAGGAGGGAGGTAAATACTGCTCACAATAAAATTTCAATCACTTCAACATGTGATGTAATGATGTATGTGATTTCTGCCAAGTCCTCGGATACAGGGATGGCTGTAATTCCGGCCAACATGCAAAGCACCATTGAGTGTCAGAGCAAGGGCCAGGGTTTCTAAGTACCTTAAAGAAAGAGCAGCGCAGCTGTCTCATGGCCTAGCTGGATATAGTTATATTGAGGAAAGTGACGTTTAAAATAGACACCACTTACTTTAATTCTATCAGAAATATATTGTCTTCAAAAACCTGTTTTTTAAAATACTCATGTACTTTATTTCATAATTAAGATTCTCTCATGGTGTTTTCAACCTTACCCATAGAAAATAGATTTCAAAATTTACCAATGACTCCTATAGAAGACTGTGTGTGTATGTGTGTGCACACACATGTATACACACATAGACACATACCACAGAAATCTAATCAAACTGGCTGTACATATTCACATGAGCAAACGTGTGTAATATGATGCTACAGGAATGGTATGAAATTGTTTTATGTGTGTGAAAAACAAATTCTCTGAAAACATTCTCCTTAAAAAGGAAAGATAAAGAATTATTAAAATAGTATTAATTAAAATTTTTATAGTTACAAATACTGCCAAATATAGCAGGATAAACTGCCTTTTTACTTCTAATGATACACGTTTAATGGAATGTACAAGTAATGCTTTTAAGTCACTTGCCCATGTGCCCTTGTGTTTGTGCTTTGATTTCACACGCGTGCCTTACTGAAGCCTCCCCCATCACTTAGGGTGACTTTCCATTCACATTTTCAAGTTGCTTCATAAGCTCAGTAGGGTCAAGGGTTTTCCATTTGTAAACTCAGTAATTCTATAATTTATTAATCTGATTGGAGTTTTTACAATTAAATAATTATAGATTAAGTACATAATTTTAATAACATCTAAAATGTAAGCCTACTTTTCTTTTACATTAGCCCTAAAAGCATCTTTTTTTTTTTTTTTTTTTTTTTTTTTTTTTTGGAAATAACAGTAAATTAATAACAAAGAGAAATAAATTCAGCAGTCTGCATGAGCACACCAGGTCTTCCTTTGTCTTGTAAAAATGCTTATGGTGAGACACTGAAGTTAGGAAGTGACATTTCTCATTAGACGTGTAGCAGTGTCACAGTGTGTGCAGCCTTCACTGGGCCACCCAGCTGACTGTACCGCTTGCAGCTTGCACCCAAGAGTTCCTCAACAGGGTTTGGAACAGCCACCGCTTTATCACACGCTTTATTTTCATATAAAAGAAAACTCCCCACTAACTGGTTACATCCTTATTTTAAACATAACCTTCCTTCTCCAGAGCTATCACCCACGTTCTCATGGCCACGGCAGCTACTCAAGGGCCATCCTCTTCATCTGATGGAGAAGTTGGTCTCTGGCTGAGTGAGCCTCCGCAAGCTCTATTTTAGCTTGAGCCAGCTTCTGCCTAAGACACTCGTTTTCCTCCATGAGCTGAAAAGACATTTGGAAAACAAGAGGTTTTAATCACTTCCTGAAAATGTAACTATTTTATGGTGCATCACTTGGGATGGTAAACCACCCAATGCTGGTGAGGGTCCACTTGCTGAAAATTCCTTCCAGGAGCTACTGGAAAGCACTATGCAAGTAACAGTGTTCCTACATTTTGACCCAGTAATTCAATATACTAATTAACTTCTCAGTTCCAAATTTAACATGATGCTGTGTCACTGATGATGCTGTGTCACTGTGCTACCCTTGGGCCTCTGTGTCTTCAGACGCACTGACCTCCATTTTTCAACTTGCCACCTCCCCACTTGCTCCTCTTTCCCCCCTCCTGGGATCCCTTCAGTTTTCACCTTCTATTAGATCTCACGGTTCCCCGCTTTCTTTTACCTAAGCCTCTCTCTTAGGTGACCTTTCCTAGTCCCAGGAGTCAACTAACTCATAGATAAGAGACAGCCTGGCCCAGAACAACTTTCTCCTCATCTTCAGATTCATATTGTGAATGTTCCAATAGGCATTTTCCTTCAGATGGTCAAAACTTTCTAAGACTTAATTCAGGTATTTTGCCGTCTCAAGCCACTGCATATGAGGAGACAATAAAAACTAAGGCCAGTCTATATTTACAGAGATCAATCACAGTGCTCAGTTTCTATACCCAGTCAGAGTTGTCATCCAGCAAATCCTGGGACAGATCAATGAGTTCCTTCTACCACCCGACCACAGAGGTTACAACTCTGCAGGACATTTTTATGTTTAATTTCAGATAAGCAGAAGCAACTTGAATATTACGAGTAAGTGCCAAACAGAATGTTCAGCAACGTTAATACATCCATATCACATCATTCAGCCATTAAAATAAGCTTGAAGAAAATGTAATGATATGAAAAACACATTATACAATGTTAAGCTTAATGTAGTAGCCACACTTTTTAAAGAAATTTTTAAGAATGAGGACGATTCTGGAAGGACAAAAACACTGAGAGAATGTCAAGAAAACAGAAGGGATTTTTTTTATCTTGCCCCACATTAGTAACTCTAGCATCTACTGCTTACACACAACAGTATGCTTTACTGACACGCACTAAAGGTGTTCTAGCTTAGGGTTTTGGTAATTACCAAGTGCTAGAAGTAAACCTGAGTTTCCCATTACCTGTTCCCTTGTAATGTCAACCAAGCACTCAGGAAAGGGAGCGGACTGTGAAGGCCAAGGAACCTCTGGGCTCGTCTGGGTGGCTTGGGTGACACTGCTTTGTTTCCTCACATCACACGTCCCCCGGGGCCGCACCTCTGAATCGCTGCTGGCACTGTCTTTGAAATCAGTCCCAGTGTTAAACAAGTGAGAATCTGAACAAACAAACAACATGCTCAGATAACAGTTCCAAGTCATCTGACAAATCTTTAGAGTTCTATCATGAGGAACTAATTTTAAAATAAGAACGTAACTGTTAATGTGAGGACAGTAGTTTGTGATGGAGAAATGGGGAATAAACACAGTAAAACCAGAAGCTCACTCTTTCAAAAGATCCCAAATAACAACAGCATGCCAAGAAATTAAAACATAAGACCAACATGTGTGCGAACAGAGACATAACCATCCTGTACAAAATATTGGTAAAGTGAATATACCAACATATAAAAATATAAACTGACCCTAAGCAAGTACTATAGAATGCAGGATGTCTTACATAAAAAAACAAACAAACAAACAAACAAAACAAAGTGAAATAACTGTACATATCTGCAGAGTACCAGGAGCTCTGGACTACCTCAAAGCCTATAAAAAAGGCATGTGAGGACTGGGCATGGAGGCACAAGACCTTAATCCGGCACTCAGGAGGCAGAGAAAGGCGGGTATCTTGAGAGTTCTAGGACAGCCAGGGCCATGTAGAGAGACTGCCTTGAAAAACCAAAATAGTAAAAAGAAAAGAAGGCACCTGAAAAATCCTAAACCTTAACATAATAAAAGTATAGAGAAATTAGGAACAGAAAGGAAACTTTCTCAGGGTGATAAAGAGTATAGGTAGACACCCCACACTTGTGTATTTAAAGGTATTTTTTCCTTTGCCAAAATCAGAAACAGGACAAGGATGTCTGTTTTCACAGCCTCAGTCCTACCCTAGAGGGTCTTAGCCATCACAGCTGGGCAGGGAAAGGAAATCAGGAGACTTCAACAGAAAGGAAGGAGCAAGACACTTATAAATGATATGATCTTGTACATAAAAATATAGAAGGAGTTGGAAAAAAATAATTAGGGCTGCAGGGGAGTCTCAGGATTTAAGAGCACTGTCAGTCTTCCGAAATTCCCAGAATCCACACAGTGGCTCACAAGTGCCTATGGGATCTGATGCCCTCTTCTGGTGTGCAGATGCCCATGCACACAAAACACTGCTTTACATAAATAAATAAATCTAAATAAACAAATAAACAATCAGAACTAGTAACTGTTCAGCAAAGTTGTAGAATTAAAGAAAAACAGTAGCATAAAAAATAAATGATATTTATGTACCTACCACCCTATGGAAAGTCTTAAAATGAAATTTAGAAAACAATTCCATTAAAATGTCTTCAAAATGGGCACAGGCCCTGTGTTCATCCCCCAGAACTACCAAAAAATCATTTTAGAGAAAAGAATACTTCAATTTAGAAAAATCATAACATATCTTTTGAGCCAGGTGCAACTGTGAATGTCTGTAACCCAGCCCTAGAGAGGCAGATGGAAGATTCTTAAATCCCAGGCTAGCCTGGGTTACAAAAGAAAACAAGTAAACCAGACTTCATTAAAATCTATTGTGGCTGTGCTTCAAACCTATTTAAGTTTAAGATTCATTGTACTCTTATTTTATACATGAGTGGCTTGCCTGCATGTGCGTCTGTGTGTGTGTGTGTGTGTGTGTGTGTACAGTGCCTGTGGAAGCCAGAAGAGGACAGTAAGCCCCCTAGACCGGAAGTGGGATTCCCTTAGGGCCCACCCTCTCTCTGGTCTCAGGCTCTTGGCCTCAGTAACAGTATCAGCCTATCTCATACAACGGGCTTTAAATCCAATTAGAAATTGACTGGTTACTGCCACACCATTAATGCTATTCCTGGAACAATGGGCATATCTTGCATGGATGTCATTACTGTAGTTCACAGGGTTGGCAGCTGAGTTAGATAGATGTGTGTTCAGCACTTGGGTCGTGTGTCCAGCACTATGGATGCCAGCTAGGAGGGGTGAAGCTTTCAGTGGAGTGTCAGTTCAAATTCTCCACTGTCTATGCCACACATATGCAGTGTCTTCAGATCTAACCTACAACATGCAGACAGTAACCAAATTGGTTTCACTACATTGGTATTGTGCTGTATTGCTTAGGTGGACTGTAGAACCCCACTGGTCAAGAACTCACGATGGAACCCATTCTGGGAGTTTTATTTGGTTAATACATTATGCCTAGCTGGGGTACTGTCTCTCTCATTCTATGGTGACTATATGGAAATTCTTTTCTATGTGTAAATATTTTAGAAGCCTTCTACATTAGGTCACCTTGCTTTCCAGAGGCCTTCAGTGTTAGTTATCTCTGTCTCGTATCCTTCCTCCAGCCTGCCCTCCCATCCATTTCAGGTCTCCTTTATCCTTTTATAGCCAGAGGAAGAACTGGCCACTGACCAGCTACCTAACCTCTGTGTGACTCTCAATCACACAGTTGCATCCAGAGCATAGAAGCTAACACCTACATATGGAAGATGCACACAGGCGTTGTCTCCCTGGGCCTCCGTTACCTCACACAGGGTGTTTGTTTCTATCTCCATACATTTCCCTACATATTTCATAATTTTATTTTTCTTAACAGTTGAACAGTTGTGTACTCCAAGTGTTCCTGGGGGGGGGGAGGGGGAAGAGCAGAGAAGAACAGAGAACTCCTGCCTTGCAGGCCAGGCAGCCTGAAGTATACATGATAAGGGACAAAGAGACTCTGCCTCAAACAAGGTGGAAGGTGAGATTGAACTGATACCCAAAGTTTCCCTCTGATATCCATGTGTTCACTGCGGCATAAAGTACACACACACACACACACAGACTCTCACACACACATGCACATGCACACGCACTCACACAGAGAGACAGTAGGGGCAGAAACATAAAACCACAAACGCCTTTCCTATTTTCATTCCACACACATGTGCAGCACAGGTATGAAGCTAACTACTGATGAATTACTGCAGGGTTACACACAGATCCTGTAGACTGATGTGGTGAAAGCATTCCTCAATCGTCACTACTGAAAAGCTGCGTACAGTAACAGGAAGTGACAAAACCCAACACGTGAGTGTGCCATGCCGACATGCTGGGCGCTCACTGGCATCGTTTTCAGGGTACCTCTGATGTGGAAAGAACCATCATCATTCCTCTCCACCACGAGATGATCGATATGCACAGTCACGGGACTTGGCTGGAGGGACACTGTGCTACCTCGGGGACTGTCATCCTACAGGTAAGGAGAGAATATTGGCATGTTCTTATAAAAATAATGAAAATATTCAAATAGTCAACTTGAATAAACATGCTATAGATTTATATAAATGCCTCTAGTTACTATGTCCAAAAAATTGCCTGCACTATTTTTCCTTTCTAAAAAGAATCTCTGTAGCATTCTCTGTTAATATTAGTCACTTGATTTCATAAACTCTGACAGAGGACGTAGCTTAGAGACACCATGATTTTAGACACAAATCAAAGTCCAGAAAAGGTAATGTGAACATTTATGAAAACTTAACTGTTAACTTACTTTCAAGTTTATCTGTGTGTTAGAAACTTGGATCTTCATTGGCATTACTGTCGCTACAGTTTCATCCTCCAGAAAGTGTTGAATATTCAAAAGGGAAGACGTGAGAAACTCAGTGGTAAAGTTCTCTATGTGGCATTGGAGAAATCCATTTTTTTCTGCAAGCAAAGAGTGTACAACAGCACCTGGCCCACTTTCAAACCTCAGAGAAATCTCAGGAGAGGATTTAGGATGAATTATAGCTTTTGGGTCAGAACCTGAAAAACAAACATGAAAAATCATAACTTTGTAACTAACACTACCAAAAAAAGGACATTATATGCCATTAAGATTATAGTAAAAAATATCAGACACTGCATATTAAAGAAATCTACAAAACAGCTTTAATATTTACTCCTAATTTAAATGACTCTACATTATAAATAAAATATATCATAAATACCATCATTTCACTTTTTCTCTGCAATTTTCAAATATACTACTGACAATTTTTCTGTATTTTTTTCTTTTTCATAATAGGGAGAAATTCATGATGAACTCTGATAGGATACACACTTCAGATTCAAGACCCACGTGAGTACCAGCTATGTCTCTGTAAGGAGACAGGTAACTGTGTGAAGTGAGTCTTACGTAGGCTTTGCACTTTCCTCATTAAATTAGAGTCTTCAACAATGTGAAAGGCTATAGAAGACATGTCATTGAAACATTCCCAAAGAACACTTAAAACTGAAATTATAGTAAAGACTATGTAATTCGTATATAATTACATTTATTTATGACCTTGTTCCAAGAAAGGATTTGAGTTGGTTTATGGAGATAAACACCAACATATAAAAATAAATTTTTTAACTTCAACAGAAGTCTTATATAAAAAGGTACAAGTAAAGGAAAGACTGATATCAATTATCTAGGAATAGAAACTAGTGGAATATTTTACTTATTTATTTTATTCCAACCAACGTCACAGTAAACAGCAAGGAGACCCCACAAGGAGAACCCACATAAGGGATGGGAAGGTAAGGACAATCTCCAGCAATTTCTTTTTTCAACCAGTCAAGACAAAGTATTTTGGTTACAAAGACTAAAGACAGCCTGGAGTCTCTTTTTAAATTTTCACTTATTCTTCTCTCATAGAATACATCCTGACTGCAGCTTCCCATCCCTCTCCTCCTCCCATCCCTCTCTACTTCCCCTCTCCTCAGATCCACTGCTCCTCCACTCCCCTTCAGAAAAGAGCAGGCCTTCCCAAGGCTATCAACCAAACATGGCATAATAAGATACAGTAAGACTAGACATAAACCCTCACATCAAGGCTGGGTGAAACATCCCATTAGGAAGAAAAGGGTCTGGAGCAGGCAAGAGTCAAAGACACCCCAACTCCCACTGTTAGGATTCCCACAAAAACCCCAAGCTAAACAACCACAGCAAGTATGCAGCAGGCCTAGCACAGACCCATGCAGGCTGGGATGGCCACGCCAGTCTGTGTGAGCACCTGTGAGCCTTGCTTGGTTATGTTTCCTTTCACCTCCCAGGATAAGAGGTGACAGCATGCTTTCTGACACTATGCCAAAGTGGATTATTTTCTAAACATTATGTATCGTATAAAATTCTATGCGTATAGCAAAAAAAAAAAAAAAAAAAAAAAAAAAAAATCACTGACATTTTATCCAATATGGTTTCCCTTGAGCTGAATCATAATGACAAGACTATTAGTGAGCCATGTATAGAGCACAAGATAAATTCAAACATATTTAAGCATTCTGTGTGAAACATGGTTTAAGAAAAACCTTACCAATTGGCCGGTTACCAAGGTAATGCCGCAAACTGACATTGCCTAACTGACTTGGCGTCACCTGGTTCACCTGAAGACAGACTTCTGTATCTTCCCCTCGGATGTCAATTTCCCCATTAACACCAGTGATTTTAAACACCACAACTGACATCTGTCAATGGTTGTATAAATACAGTTAGTACCTCATGTAATTCCAAAAAAAAAATAATAATAATAAAATAAAATTAAAGAAATTATAAGCAAATATTAACCTCGATAAATACAGTTCTCACTTATCAGTCAGGCTACCCTTGGGGCCCACAGAGCCTGGCTATTGCACTCGATAGCTTGAGTGTCTCGAGTTCAAAATTAAAAATGGACTACTCTCCACGGGACAGGGCAATGCCACGAGTATAGCACCAAGCAGTTTCACAAGACCCTCAGAGCTTGTCTAATGTTACCTAGAGGCTGTGTGAAAGGAATCTATGAAACATAATCGACTTTGGGTTTAGAATCGGGTCCAAGGTCCAAGATATCACATATGAAAAAGTTCCAAATCCACAAAATTCTTAAGTCCAAAAATACTTCTGGAACCAAGAATTTTGGACAAAGAATGTTCAGTCTTTATAGACGATCTCCAGGGGCTTTTGTTTTTAATCAGTAAAGAGAAAGTATTTGGTTACAAAGACTAATAATATGACATGTCCATATGAATGGATGTTCACTAAAAGTAGGGTATGTCTATATTTTTTTCAGAAAATTTCCCTTGTGTCTTCAAGGTTTAAAAGAAACTAGCATCCTATTTCCTTTGTAGAAAGACCCTTACTGTAAGGGCTGGCTGCCATCTGAGCTGTTATACTTAAGTTTACACGAGAGAAACTAAAATATCGGTCAAAATATGAATGGGAGAGAAGACAATAAAAAATGAACAGACTACTCCCCTCCCTTCTTCAATACAAACAAACAGATTTAAAAAGTAAAGCATAGGAACAGCCAGATAGCTAAGAGAAAGAACTGTCCAGAGCAGAAGCAGCGAGTAGATCATCCTGCATCTGAGTGGCCATCTTATAAATGAAGTTCCTCAAACACGCATGCACCAAGCACGAAGGACAGGTGGCATTTCTTCCCACAAAGCTCTGGACTGTTACCAGATCATCTCGGTTCTCCTGTGTGCCCTCTGAGTTGGTGCTGATGGCATCTGGAGAGGCTTCCCCACAATTCTGTATATTTGCACTGGTGTTCACACTCTCTGCTGGGCTATGGCAGCTTGTATTTGAGTTCCTTTTCATTGCTGAAATAAAATACAAAGGTAAATTAACAAGCTAAGATCTGTTTATACATGTTCCAGCAATGTTTACATTTATCGAAAAATGGACTAGACCCTTTAATGCTTTCAAGCAAAGCCTTGTTTAAATACCTTTAAGCAAACAGGGTCAAATTACAGCCCCTTAGCAAATGAGAAATGATTTCCTATAGTAAAATGCCAGAGATAACTGTGCTGACTAGATTTATGTCAACAAGACACAAACTACAGTTATCTGAGAGGAAAAACCTCAACTGAGCAAATGCCTCTATCAGATCCGGTTGGGACCAGCCCATAGAGCATGTTCTTAATTAGCAATTGATAGAGGAGGGCCCAGGGCATTGTGGGTCATGCCATTCCTGGGCTGATGGTCCTGGGTTCTGTACAAAAGCAGGCTGAGCAAGCCATGAGAAGCAAGCCAGTAAGCAGCACCACTCCATGGCCTCTGCCTCAGCTCCTGCCTCCAGGTTCCTGCCCTGTTTGAGTTCCTGCCCTGACTTCCTCCAGTGATGACTTACATCTGGAAGTGTGAGCCGAATAAACTGTTAAGTCACCAACCTGCTTTTGGTTATGATGTTTTGTTACAGCAACAGAAACCCTAACTAAGTCAGATACTAACGCCCTAAATGAAGTAAACCAACAATGACAGGGATAATCAGAATGAGTTGACAAGCAAACCTCCTCCTGCTGGGTGACACCACTGTAATGGGGAAGTCTGTCAGCCTCACATCTCCCCCTCCACACACCGCACAGATCCAGCCTGATCCCTCCTCTGTCTTCTCCCTATCCTACAGCAACCCCCAATGACCTCTTACACGGATTGGATACCCTGTGACTGGTCTCCATTATTTTCTAGCTCCCTCAAGCTATTTATGAGAAAAGGAATAAGATGATTAACTTTTGTGTCCGTCACAGATTAATACTGTAAAATGCCATAAAAGAACTAAAACTCTGATGAAGTCCAAGACGCAAAAACTATATGCCCCATTCAGCACTGTTTACTACCGGGTAACCAACTGGCTTTTATCCCACCCTTGGCAGCGTGGAAGGTTCAGTAAGTTATCCACCGGATGTGACGACAGAGCAGGTGTATGTGGTGGTAACTGTGGTGTAGGATGTTAACACAACATTTCAGAGTCTTTCTCACAGTCCAGGGATAAGATGTCTGTGATGATTTTTGCTAAACTGTACAGAAGTAAAACAGCTCTCCAGGCACAGATGTAACACAGGGAAACAGAAAAACACTCATCACAGTAAAGTGAGACCTGAGAACAGCAAGGTGGCTCAAAGGGTAAAGGCCACTATGGCTGACAACTTGAGTTTGACTCCTGGAACCCACACAGTGGAGGGAGAGAAACAGCTCCTGCAGGTTGCCCTCTGACCTCTACACTCAGGCATGGAATATGTATGCTACCTTGCCCCACACATTACAACGCACAGATGAATGCAATTTCTTGATAAAGAACTAAAGGAAGGAAAAACAACAGGTAGGAAAACTAAACTGAGGTCAAATAATAATGAACATTTTCACAACAGATTAAGAATTCTAAATCTCACAGTTTTAAAGCAACGAGAAGTTCCTGAGATTAAACTGGAAAATAACATGATCAAATTTTTACTCAGGGGGAGTAATCTCGTTCAAGGGATGAAAAAACAGGCAAATGAACAGAAGCATGAGGAGACTCATTAGTAAAGGAACAGCCACTAGGAAGTCACAGCTAGCAGGACAGGGCTGGACGTACAGAACTGAGTCATGTTGCCTGTCTGTTCGATGTCATTAATAACCGTGGGTATAACTTTAAGGATTTGCGTAGTATTTCTTGTAAGAGCACTTGCACATGCGCTGACTTACCCTTCCCCGGCAGCAGCACGTGGCTGTCGCTTCCGTCACTCTCCAGCTGTTCTTCCAACCCCACGCTGTCCAGGGAAAGGGTATCCAGGGAGATCTGTGAGGCGCTCCTCTTCATGTTCTTGTAGGAAACAGAGAGTGGAGCTGGGGTGGGTGGGCAACGTTCCTTAGATTTAACACTGTTAGCAAACAAAATTAATGGAAAATTACCCCAGATATAGAAAAGGGCTTCACCTTCCACTCTTAGTAGTGGTGGGGAGAGGGAATGCCCTTGGAATCCCAGCACTGGGGAGGCAGAGGCAAAAGGAGCACTGGAGTCCTAGCCCAGCCATACCACAGCAAGCCACAGGCCGGGTAAGGAAGATAGCCTGTAGTAAAGGCAGCAGATCATATAGCACCCCGAGCCACTAAGTGCTAAAAAGTATACCAACACATACAAGCTCAAGGGCTTTCTCAGATTCTAAAAATAGACTCTTTTAATCCTAACAATGCCACATTTTGTCCTGAGGTTTTCTGCTCCCAAACAAAACTAACAAATAAACAAACCAAAGAAATAACAAAACTAAAACCACTTCTATTCCAACTGCATCGCATCGTTACCTTAAAGACGGCTGGGGTTTAAGTGCTCTGGCTGTGCGGGCCTCTTCTTTACTACTCTCCAGGCTCTCAGAGAGTGAAGCTGCTTCAGAAAGGAAATCTTCAGCTTTGAAGATGGTGTGTATGGCTTCATTTCCCTTACCAGTTACAGTATTTGAAGGTGTGTTTTGGTTGCCGTCGTTATCCAGGGAAACCATAGTTGAGTCACCTCTGTAGTTTAAAACAGTATCTGAGTCTGAGCAAGCCACATCCTTTGTGTGACTCACTTCTGAGGTCATTTCTCCCGAGCCACTCTTGTAAGCAAGCCCACTACTTTCATCTTCACTTATTTTCCCTAAATGTTTATCTGATAAATAGTCTAGAAAAGAAGTACCTTTTTGCAGGTTTGTGTCACTGGCTGATTTAAAAAGCAAAGGATCCTTTAAAGGGGCATGGCTAAGGTCAACACTCATTGACCTGTTGTCTGACATATGATTGAGAGTAGCATTTCTAATTCGATGTATACCACTACCACCTTGCTTTCTCTTTGAAGATAAAAACCCCCCATTTTCTGCCGGCAGGAAGTCAGGGAGCAGCGGGCTCCCGCTTTCAGAAGCAGGCGAGCGCAGAGTGCTCGTGTGATTCACTGGATGAAGCAGCAGGGCAAGCTCTGCGCTCCGAAGTAAAACTCCAATGCAAACCGAAGTCTGGGTAGCAGGGCTGCCAGTCACGGCTTCCACATCCTTCCGTAAGGTATCCGAAAGCAGAACGAGAGACTCGTGTATGAAAAGCAGCAGTAGATATTGGTAGTGATTGATCTGCATACTGACATGTTTATGAACTCGGACCAGGACATGAACATCCGCATCTGAAGATGAAGAGGAAAACCTTAAAAAGGCATCTGATGAAAGTCTCTGACCACCATTTGTCAAAGGCTCAGACTCTGTACTATAATACTCCTTCAAGAGTTTCTTCCTCTTCATTCGGCCAGCCAGATCACTGGATTCACTTTGTGAGGTATTAAGGGTCACTTGATCACAAGTCTGAAACTCTTTCTGTAACTCTGCGTATCTTGTTGGCTGGCAAATCCAGATAGACAGAGGGAACGCGTCTATAAAGCTTATTGGCCGCCCCTTCCCGCTTTTCATCCCTTCATAGTCTATCCAAAACTGTGAGAAGTACACCGCCCACACATCGGTGGCAGCAGACATTTTAAGAGTGTTTTTATTCAATTTAGGGATAATATTCCCTTTATAAACCTCATGCATTTTGGTATCTTGTTCATGGGCATGTCTCTGGAAGATCGGATGTAGAAGATTAAAACTGTCACAGGATTTGGGGAATCTAGTATAAGTTTTGCTAAAAAAGTCACAATCTTTAAAGTCTTGAAACAAAGCTTCTAGATCAGAATGCCGGCAGTTTGGACAGTGCCTTGTGTTGGTGGCTATCATTTCAGAGCTCTGAATAGACACTGTGTGAGGCTGATCTTGATGACAGCCTGGCTTCACTTCAGAAGGAATGACGAACTGCAAGGGAAAACAATTTAGTTCAATTTACAAATCCCTATATCCTGAAAAATACAAAAGACTTGGTATTATTTTTATTAATTCTTTACAGATATAAATCACAACTTTTCCTTCCTTTGAGTCTTCTAATAAATTCAGTAAAAGATGGCTTATGAACTAACTACTGAAGAAGACACACATCATGTGAGATATCACATGTATTAACAATATTCATGATTATGTATTTAGTTATGCAATAATCAGAAAATAAAAATACAGGTGTGGGGGCTGGAGAGATAGCTAAGAGCACTGACTGCTCTTCCAGAGGCCCTGAGTTCAATTTCCAGCAACCACATGGTGGCTCACAACCGTCTGTAATGGGATACAATGCCCTCGTCTGGTGTGTCTGAAGACAGAAACAGTGTACTCACATATAAACAATAAATAAATAATTCTTAAAAAATACAGGTATGTAGGTATAAAAGATGTAGCTCACTGATAAAAATGCATGCTACAATATACAAGGCCTTAGATTTGACATCCAGCATCACAGTACATAAATGAATAAATAGATAATAAATAGATGCATTTCTCAAAACTTACTGTGTGAATACACAGAAGGAAAGCACTAAGTGTGAAAAGGCGATATTTGCTATTTTTGTTAAGCTATTTTTAAGTCCACGTATTCTAGGAGATGTCTGAAAGAATGACAACAACTGCACAGACAGATGTCACCCACCTCGGGGTTCTAGGCTGCGTGTGAGCACACAGCTATAATCGTAGCACTCTGGAGAAACAGGCAGGGGGCTGCTGAGCAGGGAGACTAAGATGATAGGTCAGACGGACTGACATACTTCTCAAGGGTGAACTGAATCTAGTCTGAGTGTTCCTAGCAAAGAGTTCCAAGTGCTTTCTGGGTACTGCTCATGCCCAGAAAATATAATGATCATTGTTGAGCTCTGTCTCAATACTGCTATAGATCATCTCCCTTATGCTAAGTTCAGAAGATTTTTCCTTATGCTGGGAAATGTAGAATAGTATCTGCACAATGTTTTTAAAAGAGGCTACAGCACATAATCTATCAACAATGGATCTTGCAACAGATTTTCAGTTATGTCCACCACATCGTATTCTATTTACTAAAATGCTGTCCCTTAATCTTTTCCCTTTAAAAACTTAAGATGATACACAGATCAGATCAGTGACTACTTACTTAAAATACAAGGCAACTTTTTTTGCTAACTTTGGATACTAATAATGGAATAATCTGAACAAATGCAACTCATACAATGTAAAAACTTTGTTGTATGCTTAATGTTTTCTAGAAGAAAAACTTGTATAAACCCTAGAGCAGGAGCAAAAAGGACTAAAGATTTTTTAAAACCGTTTTTGTGACAGTTATTTATTTGTTTGTTTGCTGTTACAGGAAGCATGAGGAAGTCAGAGGACAATGTATAGGAGTCAGTTTTCCGTCCATAATGTGGGAGCTGGAGACTGAACTCAGATAACCAGGCTTGACTACAAGCCCCCTTTACCCACTGTGCCATCTCACTAAAGATTTACATTTTATTGCTATGGCTTACTTTCAAATGAACAGAAGTTAGAAAAAAATTAAAATCATAAATACACAAAGGTGGGAGAAGCAATCTCTTAGATTTCCTATAGCTGAGACTCAAAATTCAATCTTAAATTTTACCATAAAATTAAGATTATAATTAAGCTTATTCACATCTGAACAGCATGTTATATCTTAGAATTATAACAATTAGTCAGTTTTATTTCTACAAAAATGGCTTTGGTCTCAGCTGGGTGTGGTGGCACATGCCTTTAAACCCAGCTCTCAGGAGGCAGAGGCAAAGGCAAGTGGATGGAGCTCTGTGAGCACCAGGGCAGTCTGGTGTTTCTCTCTCTCTCTCTCTCTCTCTCTCTCTCTCTCTCTCTCTCTCTCTCTCTCTCTCACACACACACACACACACACACACAGGAATACAGAAGCGCTGTCCCCATGGCCACTTGTTTATACAATACCTTTAGCATTAAGCCATCAACTCGAATATCAACATGCTCGTCAGATTTCGAACTGTCATTCAACTTGTACACAGCCATGAACTGATTAAGACTCTGTTTTAAATCCAGTAGAAACTGGTTTAACCACAGAATGCTTCTTTCATCTACGGTAAACTGTAGAGCATTCAGCTGGCTATATAAGTTAGGAGACGGAACTGTGGAGAAAAAAAGTGTTGAGCTCCATTAATGAACAGACAGTTATGCTTCCATAGGAAAGATATTCTTAACAAGTTGCATTCTTTCTTAATATCATACAAGAAGCTAGATATGTGACTAACAGCAAATATAAACATACAACATTTTTCTAGGCTTCACTAACTGAAAAAATATAGTTTAATGTAAATTAAATGCATAAACAGTTAGTACTGTTAGATTCACAGCAAAGCAAAGTAATAAAACATCACCTTCTTAACATACGATGTCAAAATCACAGCCTGCATGGCCTGCCTATAAAGCCTATCTATCTGCATCACACTCTGCATCCTCTAAAGCGGTGTGCTGGGCAGAAGCCCAAGAGGAGCGAGCATGCACAGCCCACTCTCCCCTTTAACAAAGGCCTACAACAGAGCTTCAAGTACAGCAGCAACTGAAATGTCTTGGATAATCTGTTACTATACACTCTGGTTCTTCCCACTAATCTAATACTGACAATTACAGGTTGTATCTCTTCTGAAAGCACAAGTATATTAATCATAAAAACTATAGGGTTCAGAACCGCTTGATGAGGTCTTTATTATACAAGACTAAGAATCCTGAGAAAGGACCCCAATTTTCCAGTAATGCTTGATACACCAAGTGAAGCTTCCCACGGTTTCTGATAACTATGAAAATTCTTTCAATGTACTGGTACTGCTTCCTACAGAACCAACTCTTGGTTTTAATTGAATACATATAGGCTCGGTTTTTTTCTTAAGCCCCTTTCTTTCTAGAGATCAGGTCTTCACCATGCCTCTCCACCATGATGGTTCTTCACCCCCAAAGCCTAAGGCCGATGCAGCAGGCTGAGGATGGGCTGAAAGTTGTGCTACTGCCCTAAGTCACCCATGTCAGGAGCTAAAGGCCCTATGGTTGGGAGAGCCTGAAAGATGGAAGGAGTAGACAGTGAGAAGGTTCTCAGGGGCCTTGAGGACAATAAAGACATGACACAGGTGGACAGGCATGGTTACTTGTCAAGGATAAACCATAAGAACAGAACACACGGCCTGAAAGTGGAATGTGGGCCTAGCGAGCAAGCTCTCCTTCTTCAGTCTGATCAAAATTCAGTAGGAATGGAACAAGCCATTCTGGTGAGATGGTGGATGGCCAGAGCACATCACTGTTAACAAAACGGCAAAACTGATATAGCATTAAGTTTATATGCAGGAACTAAGACATCCCAAAGAAATCCCCAAGCTTCCACAGCCACCAGGACAGGCATACGATTCGTCTTAATGATCTAAACCAGCCTGGTCTATGCATATAAATATCTTGATTATTAGGTAAACACGCCTAGGACATTTGTAAGGACACAGTAACTATACACACGTATGTTTCCAGGTGGTAGGCGGGAAGCCTGTACAGCGCTTCCCTCTCTTGTTAAGGCGCTGTAATCTGAACACTAACCTGAAGTACCTGAAATTGCATTCAGGTTCACAGAATGAAAACATGGCAACGAATGACAAGAGGCAAAAACTCTGAACGTTTCTGAAAAGTACAATCCCTAGAAGGGGGGAGAGACATGGTGTGCCCTCACTATCCTTGAGTGCTACAGTGAAACTTTCTAACGCGGCAGGCACAGACAGTGTTGCCATAGGCTATGTGTGGTAGGTCTTCAAGGGTTGTGGATGCTGACCGCTAGAAGCAGTAGCAATGGCTTGAAGACCATCTTGGAGTCTATATTAAAAGTAAAAAGTTTTACATGAACGGACCACTGTTATGGCACATGCTTTGAATCCCAGCAGTGGGGGCTGAAGCAGGAGGATCTTTGTGAGTTCAAAGACCAGCCTGGTCTACAGTGCGGGCTCCTAAAATAAGATAAAGTAAGTGAGGCAAGAAAATAGGCATATGAGGTGTATGGATATGTGACTATTTGGTGACAGAGCTCTTGAAGAAATGAAGGCAAAGTGAGTCCATATGAGTGGGCCCATGTCCCACATGGCTGATGGATGCACGGTGGTACACACTTTAATCCCAGCATCAGAAGGCAGAAGCAGGAGGCCAGCCTGGTCAATAGAGCAGGCCAGCCAGCCAGGGGTACACAGTAAGACACTGTCTCGATTTGTTTTTTGTTTTTTGTTTTTTTAAAAGGAGTCATGCAACCTAGAAACTAGTCTTAACTCCAAAGAAAAAAATACTTGGAGGATAAAATTAGTTAAGTATAACACGGAGGGATTCCAGCAAGGTCAGACAACAACAAAGGGCCACCATGAACGCCCTGGGAACAGCATGCTGGGAAGGAGGCAGCAATGGAAAGACCATGCCTGGTGTCAGGTGTGCTCTTCCGTTACTTAGAAGACCCTGGGGATATATTTCAACCTATGTTAACCCTATCTTCTTAGTCAGAAGAGTGGAGAGAAACTACTCATAAATGCGCACACAGAAGAATGGTGGAAAGCAAGAAAACAAAGGATCACATGTCATCAATTTGGTGCAAATAAAGAACAGCATGATAAAAATAAATTTTCTAAAGTGATTTCTAAAATGCCTTATTTTATAACAAAAACAAAGCTTATTTCAGGAGTGTTAATGATTCTTGCTGAAACGAAAAGCCTACATTAATATGTCAACACTGGGCTGGGAAAATGAGTCAGCTGCTCCTTCAGAGGACCTGGGTTTGATTCCCAGTCCCCATGTGGCAGCTTACAACCATCTATAACTCCAATTCCAGGGGGCCTGATACCCTCTTCTGACTTCACTGAACACTATATGCAGGTGGTTCACAGACATACATGCAGGCAAAACATTCATATACATAAAATTATTATTACTAAATAAATGAATCAGCATTAAAGAAAACAGAAAAGTCTCACAAGCATGAAGACTTGAGTTCTTAGAACCCGGTAACAAAAGCTAGGTATGCCCGCCTGTAATCCCAGGATAGGAAGATAGACAGAAGCAGGATTCCCTGGGACAGGCCAGCCAGCCTGCCTAACATACTTGGTAAGCTAGAGTCCAGTGAGATATCCTGTCTCAAAAAACAAACTGGGGCAAGCATGGTGGCACATGCCCTTAGTCACAGCATTCAGGAGGCAGAGATAGGTAGATCTCTGAGCTCAAGGCCAGCCTGATCTACATAAAAAGTATCAGGCTAGACAGGTCTACAAAGCAAGAGTACCGGGACAGTCAGGACAACATAGTGAGACCCTGTCTAAAAAGGCCAAAGCAAAACCAAAACAAACAGACAAAAAGAACCAAAGTGGACAGTGCATAAAGAATGATGTCAACCTGAAGTTGGTCTCTGACCTCCACACACACAAATATCTGTGTACCTCCATGCGCACACACACACACGCACACACACAGACACACACACATGCATGCACGAGCACATGTGAAGATTACAATATAAAGACTTTAATTTGAAAAACTCAGATGAAATGAAACAAAAGCACATAATTTTAATATCCAAATAAACAAATATATAATCATTTTAACTTTAGGAAGCTAAAATAGCTTACAAGAGCCAAGAAATATTCTTTATAGCTAAAAAAAATCTTAAATTATTCCTTTTTTAATAAAATGGATTTTTATACATCTGACTTTGCCAATGGAATTTTATAAAAGAAAATGACCATGCCTACATAACATTCATTCATACTTCATTTAACAAATAGCTAATAAGCACAAAAAAGCAAAATAAAAGCACAAATTACAAATATAAAATCAATCACAAGTGCCACAAGATTCCTGCCATCAAAGATGCTACAGTAGAAGACAAAAGGACGTCTGAACAACTATTAACAACGTGTAGAAGTGTAAGGTACAAAGGTGTACATATGAAAGGGGTGTCATTAAACACAGTGATAAGAGACAATTTTCCTGCATAAATTAATAATAGCTAAAATATTCATCAAAAGAATCCGGTAATGAACAAACAATAACAAAGTAAACTCTCTTACTTGGAAAATCCTTCCCATCTGGATAGTAATATTCTGTGAATTCTATATAGATAGCTGACATTTCTTGTGGAAGATACAAAGATTTTTTGTTGCAGGAAATCATACTTTTAGGGGAAGAACGACATTGTTCTGCTGTAGAGACCTGAGAAAACAAGTTTGCTTAAATATCAAAAAAAAAAAAAAAAAAAAAATTTTTTTTTTCCCAAAGAATTTCTGCAACCTACATACCCATCACTTTTAAGCTCTTAAAATCACCTCCAGGCCAGCAAGAGGGCTCTGCGGGTAAACGTACTCGATGCCAAGCCTGAGCCCTGAAAGCCACATGGTGAATGAAGAGAACTGCAAGCTGTCCTCCAACCTCTACATATATGCTGAGCTGTGTGCAGGGCTGTGGGTGTCAGTGACACACTAAATATACAAATAAATGTGCAAAAATAATGTCCAAAATGAAATATCCATGAGCCATTCGGAAATCTCTATAACCATTCGGATCTTTATCAATTAAAAACTCAACTTTGTATACTATCTTCGGTAAACTTACTATTTTGAGTCTTTAAAATGACAGGGAAATAGTAGTAAGTGTCTGTTATTAGTCAATACAGATAAATAAGTTGCAGATTCTGGACACAGATCAGAATCAAGGTCAGAATGGTTTCTCAGTATGTTCTTTATAATGCTTCATAGATTCACTATTACTATGAGTTTTAGAGTTTGTGATACAGAAAAGAAAAGTTTGTAATACAGGTAGATGGTGGTGTTACTCACACATTGTGAATAGATTTAAGTCAACAAATAATAATTTTAAAATAAGTATAATGGAAAATTGTGTCAACTTTATAGAAATAATTGATGTAAAACACAGTATAATAGAAATAGTTCACTCAAGTCATTTGGTATCTTAATTATTTTCCAAGAGAACTATTATTTTTAAGGTCCTGGCTTTTGTGTGTGTGTGTGTGTGTGTGTGTGTGTGTGTGTGTGTGTGTGTGTGTGTGTGTGTATTTGTTTGTTTTGACTATGTTTACCAAATGGCTCATTTGTAATTACATCAAAGTAATGTCTCCACACGAGGCTGGGAAGGCTGGGGAGGCTGGGGAGGCTGGGGAGGCTGGGGAGGCTGGGGAGGCTGGGGAGGCTGGGGAGGCTGGGGAGGCTGGGGAGGCTGGGGAGGCTGAGGAGGCTGGGGAGGCTGGGGAGGCTGAGGAGGCTGGGGAGGCTGGGGAGGCTGAGGAGGCTGGGGAGGCTGGGGCTGTAATTCAGTCGGCAGAGCACCCACTTAGCATATACAACAGACCCGAGCTCAATCTGCAGCTGGTCACTGCACAGCCCAGGCCTGCAATCCCAGGACTTTGAAGGTGGAGTCAGGAGAAAAAGAAGTTCAAGGTCAACCTTAGCTACAAGGCTGGCACACCTGAAAGCCACTATTGAAAAAAAGAGTGCACTAGCTCTCAACCAGGGAAGTTTTATCAATTTATTTATGAAGGCTAAGTTAGTAGGGTTGGAAATTGCTTTAACTGTTTCATTTGTTCAATAAATGTTTATATCCCTTTTCTATTTCTATTATTATTATTATCAGTATTATTATCATTATCATCATCATCATTAAGTTGTGTGTGTGTGTGTGTGTGTGTGTGTGAACTGTACATGCCATGGTACACATGTGGCAGTTAGAGGACACTTTATGGAGTCAGTTCTCTCATTCTGACACGGCGTGGGTCCCATGGATCAAACCAAGGCTTGGAACAGATCCCTTTAGCTGCTAAGGCATCTTGTGAGCTCCACCTCTATCTATTTCTTACATGAAGCATTAGTAGAGTATATTTTCTTTTGACAATGTTTCTTGAAATAACCAAACTTTCTGGTTACTTGTACAAATAGATTTAAGGCAATTTACATTGTATAATTTAAAACCCTTCTGCACATTAAAGAAACAAACCCTTCTCAATATTGTCAACCTAATAAACAAAAGCATATTTTCTTGTTATTGCAATGATGATGAAAATATCACTACTTTCTGTCACTTTTTACTTTTGTGGTTTTTAAAATGTTTCTGAATACAGAGTTTCTTCATCACACTATGAACAATTTGGTTTTATTTCAATGTTAAAATTTAAAGTCTACTTTAAAGCTAGGCATGTGGTGCATGCCTTTAACCCTAGGACACTGGAGGTAGAAGCAGAAGTAAACACAGCTCAAGGCCAGCCTCAGCTACATAGGGCACTCAAGACTAGCCTATGCTACATGAGAGTCTGTCACAAAGAAAAATAAAGCAACCAGCAAGTAAATGAGCTGCATTATATAAACAATTTGTAAAGAAAGCTATTGCGCAATAAGAAAATAATCAGGGCTTTACATATACTTAAATGAAACTTTTCAGCAAAACTTACCACAATAAACAATAACACTGTATAAATGATTATCTGAATCTAGATGTTTTTATTTTTAAAGCAATATAATGTTTTGGCCCTGAAGATGGAGATATTGGGCTATGTGGTGGATCAGTGATGACTGATCACAGAATGATGAGTAAACAGGACACGTGAGGCAGAGCTCCTCACAGAGAAGTCCGTCCACAGCACTTAATCTACGACGGTTGAGCACAGCAAGAAAAGTGTCTCAGCTTCTTCCACACACACCACTGTGCTCTAAGAAACTTGGTCTCCCAGTGCTCTGGGCTTTGCTCCTGCTCCCTAGAGCTAATCAGAACCCATAATTTCCTATTCACAACACCAACTGATAGTTATAAAAACTAGAAGACTGTGGGTTGGGCTGGCGACACTGGATAATTCTCTTAGTAGTTAGAGGTCAGGGAAAACACTGGGTCATCTCCCACCAGTCTACTCCAGGATGGTTCAACCACAAAGCAATACTCCAAGTCGACAGCATGCACCTGCACCTGGTGCTAGGGAGGAAGCCAGGGCCTTCCGAATGCTAAGGAAGCTGTCTGCCGCTGAGCTACGTTGACGGTCTGAATGTACCCTGTGCATTGTTTCAATGGCAGGTTCTAGTTTCTATCATTTTCCTATATAGCCAAATGAATATGAGATTTCAGTGAGACCTGAGGCTTTCAAGCGCAGCACTAGGCTGCGTGTAATTTAGGTAACCCCAAGACTGTAACTGGTGAAGAACCCTCAGCAATGATGACAGCCTCAGCACCACTCCCTTGACTTCATCTTGTGTCAGTCAAGATAACAAAAATCAACGAACTGATATTTTCTAACCCATATAATTATATTTCATAAAATTAGTCTAGATCTTTAAAGATAGATGATGGTATTAGTTAGCTGGGTTGCTTATACAATGGGAGATTTACTACATACCTGATATATGTTGAAGTCAGCAAGTCTAACAACAACAGAGCTAGACATGAGCTTAGCTTTCGACGGCTGAGGTAATACTGAAGGTGTTTTAGGAGTCCCCTTCAGAGCGGAGTCTCTCTCTGTGAGAAGCAAAAGCTCCTTTTAGTTTGTCATGAAATCACTTTTCATAGGTAACCTGCTGTAGGGAAAGCTGCTAGAAGCTGATGAATGCCAAATTGCTCAAAGTAATGCACATGGATATAATGATCATTTTTAAAAACAAGAATCATATCTTTAATTATACTTAAGCCACTCTCTTAGAATGCTAAAGTGAAAAATTAACAAGCTACTTAAGAATATAAATATCATAAGTGACTATTGTTATTATTGGTTCTATCAATCTTAAAAGTAGAAGGCTGACTCAGCAGTTAAAGCCCATAGCTCTTTTACGGAGACCCAAGTTTGGTTCCCAGCACCCATGTTAGGCAGCTCACAACTGCCTGTAACTTCAATTCCAGGGGATCCCATGCCTTCTCTGACTCCAAGGCATTCCACTCATGTGCGTAAACCCATACATAAACATACACACATGCACATTATTAAAAATAAAATTATTCAAAAGTGTTTCAGCCTATATAACTGTTAAAAATTTAAAATAATGCTTAGAAATATTTATAAAAATATATTCTCATGCCCTCTTCCCTCCCACCGTTTGAATATTGGGGCATGTCATAGGTTAAATACCTGTTTGTGTGTGCTGGGGAGAGGCATGTGTCGGGGATTTAGGAGAACCTAAATTATGGTCCTTCATAGCCTGCTTAAGCATTTCAACGTTGCATTCAAATTCATGTAAGAGCTCATTAGCCCATCCGGTTTTTGTTTTAGTTGCATCACTAAAATACATCCAGTGACTGCAACTATCTCCTGCAAGACAAATATGAGGAACTTTACTGCATGCATGATTTTTACTCTGTTACAGAAATGCTTTTCACAAAACAGCCATTTTTCTCGAGAGCCAGTTTTCTTTTCTTTTGAGACATGGTCTTGATTACAGGCTTAAGTCATATATATTATGTATATATGTATTTTTTACTTCTCTGACAAAAACAAGAGCAACACAAGAAAGGGTATCAAAAGCAAATAGTCCAGAGCCCACACTTGGTGAGACAATCAATGCTCAATTCAAAACTACAAAATCAAGCAATTTTCATTAAATGCTCAATTAACTGTCAATCATCTAACATAAACAATCTTAGAAAAATACCAGGAAAAAGAACCTTTCAAAGACTTATAAAGTGACGAGCTATAATCTAGTACATGAACTGATAAGCTGATGGCTGTCAAAGCATTTAAGGAAACAACAAAACTTCACAGTACAATTACCAATCATAAATAGTTAACACATTTTGAGAGGACAAAACAAAATCAAGGGTAGGCTTCTTTTTTAACAACTTAGAGAAGTTTTAGGTACATATAAAAGTTAAGAAAATAAAATCTGCTCTATGACTAGTCTAACCCTCTAAACTAAAAATAATCTCCATAGTTAGAAGGCTTTTCTCCTCCTTGGAGATAATGCTTCCTAGTGTGACCGAGGCGTCATAGCTATTATCCTCCTGCCTCATCACAATGCTGGAACTACAGGCCTGTGACAGCACAGCATCCGGCTGCCAGGTTCTGTAAACATTACCAATTAGGACAGGACTGGAAACACAGCCCTTCACAAGAAACCAAGACAAACAGCGGAGTTTCTAAATCTGTCCCTGCTGATACAAAAATGACAGGCAACTACAGGGAAAGCCTGAACACAACTTTGTCACTGCTTTTTAAAGTCCTATAATATTTCAGGATTTCTTTCTTTTTTTTTTTTTTAATTCTGTTTTATTTGTCAACTGGAAAACTAGACAATCCTCCAGTGCACCAAGGTATTAATAATCCTCTTCCTCAACATCACCAGCTCCAGAACCACCCTGGCCTTTCTTGGCATTCTTCCTCTTCACTCGGTCTGGATGGCCACCACCATAAGGAGAACAGAGGGAGAAGCCAATGTGCTTCTGGGAGTCCAGAGGAACAAAGAACGATGGGATGTGCACCACCTGCTTGTGGACCCTGATGTGACGTTGGCAGATGAGCACACGGGCATGGTGAATAGATTTGGCCAGGCCCACCTTAAAGACCTGAGTCTGCAGCTGTCTCTCCAAGAAATCCTCAATCTTCAGGCCCAGGATATACTCCAGCTTCATCTTGCCCTCATCCAGCACCCCAATACAAACAAGTCACCTTAGTAGAGTGTTGTCTTTAAACAGATACCAAGGATCCTTCTCATCCAGTGTCAACAGCTCCCGGACCACCTTACAGATCTTGGCCAGGGTAAATTTGACCCTCCACACCTCACATTTGTTCTGGAGTCCATAACTCTCCAATCAACTTTAGATTCTGATGGAGATACGATTTCTCAAAGGGTCTCCATGGGGTCACATAGGTTTTTGCAACAAACCCAGCTTCCAGTGATACAAATGCATGTTGCTGTATTCTAAATTTTTATAAGCTTTAAAAAATGTTTTTATGGTGAATGTGATAGCACACTCCTTTAATCCCAGCACTCAGGAGGCAGAGGCAGGTGGATCTCTGTGAGTTCAAGGACAGCCTTGTATACAGAACTAATTACAAGACAGCCATGACTACAGAGAAACCTTGTCTCAAAACAAAACAAAAATGTATTTATTATTTATTTAGATAATTTTAATTCTTTCTCCCCTTCAACTTGTGTGTGTTTGTGTGTGTGTGCATATGTGTGTATGTACATGTGTGTTTGAGTGTGTGTGTCTGTGTGTGTATATATCTGTGTATATGTGTGTGTGTGTGTGTGTGTGTGTGTGTGTGTGTGTGTGTGTCAAACCCATAGCCTCAAACATGTTATTCAAGTTCTCAACCATTTGGTAATACCTTAGTCCAAACTGGTCAGTTTCTAACAATTGCAGTCTCTAATAATCTATACTTCAATATATTTCTAAGGTAATTCTATACTCTAGATAAAATGCTGCCAAAAGAAAGATAATAACAATATCTGATCTCTTTTCTTCTTAATAAGTTAAAACATACATTTTAAAATGTTTTAAAAGTGAGATTTGCATATTTTAAATAAGTTATTATACACACCTGCTTTATGGTAAGGATAATAGTCTATGGTCAGCTGTGTGAAAGAGAGTTGCATAGCACCTCCACTAATACGTCTATTCGACTCTGGGAAGAGAAAAAGAATTGAGGGGGGGGAGAGAAACACTAAGCAAGTATTAGAAACACTGAATTTACCATTAAAAAAGCATCACGAAAATCAGAGTCCAAGTAGCAATGGGAAATATACACAGCCAATGTCATGTGTTAGCCCAGTTTCCATCCGTCAGTACACCATGGCAAAGCTCCACGGTCCTCATCCGGCCATCTGGAGCAGTCAGTGAGGCGGCTGGACGGGTAAGAACGCTCGCCATGCAGCCTGATGGCCGGAGCTCAACTCCCTGACCTCAGGGTGGAAAGACTCCCAGACGCTGTCCTCTGACCTCCAGGTGTTCAGAGCTGCTTCAGAACTCAAAATGTTTTCTGTTTTGGTTATCTGAAAGTGGTATGATATGTTCATGGCATATTGTGAGCGGATTCTGAGGTAGTGCTCTGTATGCTGCAGCTAAGCCTGCCGAACAGGTAAAATAAACGCGCTAATAGATATGTCTCAGTTAAGATTTACCACAGATGAGTTTTCTGCAAGCTGGTGAGTGTTTCAGAGTATTTAGAATTTCACTGCAGCAGAAGTAACTGCAGAACCTATGCAGTGTGGAGACATCAGCCAGTGGACTTTGAAGGGAGTAATTAATAGCAGGAGTGGAGGACCCTAGAAAGTACTGAGGAAAAAGTGCTTAGTGTTAACATCTTATTTTGTTACTATGCTTTAAAGTTTTCTCGTTTTCCCTTTTCACAGTACAGCAGAAAATAACAACTATAAACCAAACGACACAAAGTAGACAAAGAAAATGAACACAGATTCCTTTACAACCCCCACATCTTCTCTTGGCTCTCAGCCCCTGCCATGTTTTGACAGTACTGGGGACCAACTGAACCGAGGGCCTGTCATGTGCCATGCAAGTGCTCAATCTCTGGAGACACGTATCCCTAACTTAAGAAGTAATCATGAAAAGGGCAGTCTAACCGACTTACCCCACACTCACTTTGAGTTCACTCGGTAGCCCATGAAGGACTTGAATTTGGGATCCTCCTGCCTCAAGCTTCCAGCAGCTGTGACTGTAAGCCTGAGCCACTAGGCCAGGCCCTCTACCTTTTCCCTGTCAGCCCATTCCTCCTGCTTTATCTGATAACTAGACTAATTGCTACGTGTGTAGGCCTTAAGACTTCCTTAGCTTTAAAACCAGTAAAATCCAAAGGATGTTCTGACATAGGCCTGAAGAACCCAGGTCAAATACCTTAATTGTAAAGAGACCTCCAGCTTGGTTCTAAACCCTGAGTTTGTCCTGCCTACAGAACTCTCCCAGTCAGTGGGCCACTTACACTGTGGCAAACAAACAGAAACATCAAGCACTGCAAGTGTGGAACCTGGATTTTCTAAATGACCAAGAGCAGCTTTCTGCCTGCCCTGTTACTCATGTCTACTGAGAATAAAAGCAAGAGACACAGACAAAAGGAATCTGCTTCCTTATGAATGCTGGGAAGACAGGGCAGAGGACACAGTGTTAAAGACAAAGACATAGTTCTCTTTATGTGTATAAAGAACATGGATATAGAGCTGGAGAGATAGCTCAGAGGTTAAGAGCACCCACTGCTCTTCCAGGTGAGTTCAATTCCCAGTACCCACAAAGCAGCTCACAGCCATCTATAACTCTAGTTCCATGGGATCTGACACCCTCTTCTGGCTTCAGAGGGACCAAGCACATACCAGTGCACAGACACACTTGCAGGCAAAATACCAATAGAACTCAGGATCGCGATAGGTGGTTAATCACAATGCTCAAATACTCATGGACTATAGGATACCATTTATAGATAATTTCAGAAGACTATTCTAAGTTATTCAAAGATGCCATGTATTAGTCTTTGTTGTTGTTTTTAGACAGGATTTCATTATGTAGTTCTAGCAGGCTGGCCTGGAATTCAGACATCTGCTTTCCTCTGCCTCTTCAGTGCTGGAATTGACCACATTGGCCAATCTTAGTTTTTTAAACCTAATTTTACTGTTAGCATTGATAGCCAACAGTTAATTAACATTAAGTATTAGGGCTGGAGAGATGGCTCAGCAATTAAGAGCACTGATTGCTATTCCAAAGGTCCTGAGTTCAACTCCCAGTAACCACATGGTGGCTCACAAGCATCTGTAATGGGATCCGATGCTCTCTTTTGGTGTTCTGAAGATAGCGACAATGTATTCACATACATTAAATAATAAAATCTTAAAAAAAAAAAAAGATGAAGTATTAACTAGTAAAGCCAAATAAAATTTCATACCAATAAAATATTTTAAATAATGTTTCATATTCTGCAATATATACTCCATATAATAAACAACAGTTTTGTAGTCGATTTGTACAAAAGCCAAAATACTCTGGTTTAAGATTACCTTTTTCTTTTGCATGGATATCATCACAGATGTGTAGATCTAGATGGGAAATCACTAGATGATGGGAGGTTTCCTTCACATCAAAGTCATTGAAGAGTTTCACAATTGCATCGCTTAGGTCGGGAGCATTGGCAGCCTGTGGGGTCTTGACGTGCTGTGCAGATGAAGTGACTGCAGAGCTCTAAGAGTCCAAACCACATTATCACTGCACACTTGCATCCTTAAAGTACCGCGTACAAGCAAACCTGAATGTTTCCAGCAATAAACTCATGGAAAATGAGCACTATACAGTGCATTTTGTATAGTAGCTCAGTTGCCTTAAATTATATGAAAATATAATTTAGATTAAAAACTGGAGAGTTATACACAATTTGACTATAAGCCCAATAAATTTCAGTATACATCTGTACATATTTACATTCCTAGTGTGCTTTACCCGCACCTCTTCAGTCAAAGCTGCTTCCTCTTCTGTACAAGTTAGGTCTTATCTCTAACTTTTGGAAGACGTAGGTATTGCTTTCCAATCTGGCTTGATATTTCTTTCAAGCTATTTTCTAAAATCCACGCACACACTTCTTCTGGACTAGCCCTGTCCTCTTGTTCTAACGCACCCTAAAACAAAAGAATATGCCTTCTTCTCAGCACCTCATGGTACCCTATCCAAAACTGACCATAGAATCAGACACAAAACAGGCCTCAACTGATACAAGAAGACTGAAATAATCCCATGCATCCTATCAGATCACCACGGACTAAAGCTGGTCTTCAATAACAACAAAAACAACAGAAAGCCCACATACACATGGAAGCTGAACAACTCTTCTTCAGTAACTTGACCAGGCAAGAAATAAAGAAATTAAAGACTTTTTAGAATTTAACGAAAATGAAGGTACAACATACCCAAACTTATGGGCCACAATGAAAGCAATGCTAAGGGGAAAACTCATAGCTCTGAGTGCCTTCATAAAGAAATTGGAGACAGCATATACTAGCAGCTTAACAGCACATCTGGAAGCTCTACAACAAAAAGAAGCAAATAATCCCAAGAGGAACAGATGGCAGGAAATAATCAAATTGAAATCACCCAAGTAGAAACAAAGAGAACTATACAAAGAATCAACAAAACTAGGAGCTGGTTCTTGAGAAAAATCAAGAAAATAGATAAACCCTCAGCCAAACTAACTAGAGGACACAGAAACAGTACCCGAATTAACAAAATCAGAAATGAAAACAGAGACATAACAACAAAAACTGGGGAAATTAAAAAAAAAAAAAAATCAACAGATCCTACTACAAAAGCCTATACTCAAAAAAACTGGAAAATCTAGATGAAGTGGAATTTTCTAGACAGATTACCACATAGCAAAGTTAAATCAGAATTAGATAAACCATCTAAACAGTCCCATAACCCCTAAAGAAATAGAAGCAGTCATTAAAAGCCTCCTAACCAAAA
Source organism: Arvicanthis niloticus (assembly GCF_011762505.2). Lineage (NCBI taxonomy): Eukaryota > Metazoa > Chordata > Mammalia > Rodentia > Muridae > Arvicanthis > Arvicanthis niloticus. Next base: position 13,597,020 of record NC_133429.1, on the reverse strand, counting down.
ACAGCCAGGGCCAGATGGTTTTAGTGAAGAATTCTGTCAGACCTTCAAAGAAAAGCAATACCAATACTTCTCAAACTATTCCACAAAATAGAAACAGAAGGAACACTACCCAATTCGTTCTATGAAGCCAGTTACACTAATACCTAAACCACACAAAGACCCAACAAAGAACTTCAGACCAATCTCCCTTATGAACATCAATGCAAATTACTCAATAAAATTCTTGCAAACCGAATCCAAGAACACATCAAAGATGATCATTCACCACGATCAAGTAGGCTTCATCCCAGGGATGCATGGATGGTTCACTATATAAAGAATTTGCCTTTAAAATGAAATTTGGTGCTTTTAACACGCTGGGATTCATACTGTGCTCAGCATAGTATATTACCTGCAATAACCCAATCCTTTTAGTTCCTCCTGAGATATGCTAGCTCCTCCTCCAAATGGATTCAAAACAAAGTAATGGAATTTGTCACTTTCAAGAGAATCATTCAATTTTGTCAGCAAGTAGCTCAAATTTCCTGCCTTGTTCCCAGAAATACTTGTTTTTCCAGGACAAGTCCATCACAGATTGAAGATTTGTAAGAGAGTGCCTTTTGTTTCTTAAGTAGGGTCATTGCGCTCATGGCACGGGAGAACTCATGTAACATCTAAAACAAGCATATTCTCAGGCAGTCAGGAGAAATAAAGAGCACATAAGGTGTGGAATTCAATTTCCTTAAAATGCAAGTTTTGGGAACAAAGCATGGGTTTGTGCGTGCTGCACCCGGGCCCAGGAGCCCCACTGCTCATCTCCCACAGGAAGGCTGCGACTAAAAATGACTCTATCACACCTGGCCTTAGGTGGGTGCTGGGGAATCCAAACTCGGATCCTAACAATGGCTCAGCAGGCACTTTTCCCAGGGAACCATCTCCCTAGCTTTGCTCCTCACTTTTTAGGACACAGTCTAATGACATTCCTTATAAAACATCTGCAGTCCTACTGCTTAGGTACAACTCTGCACTTCTTCCATGTCTCCATCTGGCCCTTGTTTGCTTCTCCCCTTGAGGCTTCTGTGGAACTGCGGGTCTGTCTTTATACTCTCCATCACTCCGAGGTTCTTGAAGGCAGGGTCCCACGGTAGGCAGACAGCAACACTACTCTGAACAGCACTGAAGGACTACAGTGATGCCACACCAAGCTCCAGCACCAATGAGCTAGGTTGCCAAGAGGGACCACAGCATTAAAAACAAAAAAACTCACAGAAGTGTGATTTTATATCTCATAAAAATTTTACAAGTTATGAAATTTTTTCTAGTTTTAATAAAAAAATCAAAGATACCACACACTGGAATTTTCCACATCCCTTCTACAAAAATGTTCATGTATTAGCAATCAGAATTTAAAACTGGGAAAATCTGAAAAATTTGTTTTCTTCAGGTAAACGGATGTTCCTTATTTCCTCCCCACCCACCACTGGCCATGAGAAAATCCTAACAGCTGGGCGGTGGTAGCGCATGCCTTTAATCCCAGCACTTGGGAGGCAGAGGCAGGCAAATTTCTGAGTTCGAGGTCAGCCTGGTCTACAGAGTGAGTTCCAGGACAGCCAGGGCTACACAGAGAAACCCTGTCTCGAAAAACCAAAAAGAGAGAGAGAGAGAGAGAGAGAGAGAGAGAGAGAGAGAGAGAGAATACTAACAGATGTTTTGCTTTCAATGTCAGTGTCTCCAGACAGCTAGCTACCTGTGCCGTCGGCCTTCAGTGCCTTCTCTTCTAATATGCGGGTTTGGTTTCTATTTTCATTGAGTTTTTTTTCTTTCTAAAAAGCATTATTGGGCTAGAGGATTGCCCAGTGCATAAAAACATTTACTATACAAGTATAAAGACTTGAGTTCAAGTCCCCAGCCCTCATGTAAACAGTGGGGCACTGCAACTCTAACTGTGAGAGGTGGCGCCAGGACGACTGGGGCTGCTTGCCATTCCAACAGAAGCTCAGGGACAGAGACTCTGTCCCGAGGAAACAGGTGCAGCGTGATGACGCAGTGACTCAACAGACTCCTATGTCCTCCATGCACGACACCATCAAATACGCTACGCTGTCGATGATTCTATCCGCCTTACAAAGAGCGCCAAGCAAAATAAGCACGAGACACACAGTAATGTCACATATAACATTATCCTGCATCAGATTCAGATAAAGGAGATACTTAATGTCAGTGTCACAATATCATAAAAGGGAAATAGCAGCTCACCAATCTAATTGGTTAAACTAGTTACGTAGTCTTTTATTCTGTGACTCTGTAGCATACCTGAGTAGGTTCAGGAGCCATGCTCTTCCTCTGTTCTGTTGATTTTTCTATTGCTTCACTAAGAGACTTTGCATATTGCACCATAGCCTTCAACTGGGAATCCGTTAAAACCCATAACAAATCATCCAGTATTAGAACTAACTTTGTTGCAATGACATTGCAGTCTTTTAACTGTAAGAAAAAGGATTTAGAAAATTAATCCAAGAATAGCACTTATAACACACTTACATTTTTTTAAAAGCATAAAGTTTTTAACTTTTTTTTTTAAGATTTATTTGTTTATATGAGCACACTGTAGCTGTCTTCAGACACACCAGAAGAGAGCATCAGATCCCATTACAGATGGTTGTGAGTCACCATGTGGTTGACTAGGAATTGAACTCAGGACCTCAGGAAGAGCAGTCAGTGCTCTTAACTGCTGAGCCATCTCTCCAGCAAGCATAAAGTTTTTTAGTTGAATTAAATGTGAATTTGGATATTGCCTTCATTTAATAAGTATTTAAGGCATCAAGCTGGCTCAGGAGGCAATCGTTGGGGTCCACATAGTGGAAGGAGAGGCCCAACACCCCCTCCACACACAGCATGGCATGGATATCACTTCCACAAGATAAACGATAAAACCAATATTTACTGAGTTCCTACATAATAGAATATTTCTCAAAGCTAGAAACCATGCTACAAGAAAGAGTGACAAGTTTCTTAAGTACAGACTACATAACATGTATGTAATTTCTATGTGCAATGTCACAGATCATAATCACTTCTGTTAACTGAGCTCATCCTACCTGAGAAGAAAGAGGAATTAACAACTTGTCGAACACCTAATGGTCATTTCGCCCACACCTCACATCTCAGGGAATCCCTCTCTGTTCAGTTCACAGAAACTCCCCTTCCATGGAGCCCACTGCGGTTACGTATGTTACTGTGCAGTGACACTGAGCGCAGCACACTGCAGAGGCTTTAAACAGGCCTGTTTCTTAAAGGATCTTCTCCTCCTTCAGTCTCACCACCAGCCCCAGTGGACTTTCACGCTCTGATCCTCTTACTGCTGCTTTCTTCAGTTATCTAAGTCACCAGCATCATCTTTTTCTGTTTGAGACAGGGCCTTTCTATGGAACTGGAACTGGAACCCTGCCTTCCAAGGGGTGGGCTAACAGTATGTGCCACCACATCTGCCCCTCCAGAAAAATCTTAAAAACCTACTGACGGCTAAAGTTTTAGCTATGGATAAAAAAGACCATTGTTGAGCAAAATTCAGGAAGAGAAATTTCTGCTTCCTCTTCCTCAACTTCTTTTTTTTCCCTAGCTGCATCTGAGGACTGAACTCGGGGTCTCATTGATGCTAAGTAAGCATTCTACCACAAGCAATACTCCCAGCCTGTGAAATGAAACTCTAACACAGGAAATATCCAGAAACAGGAATCTGAAAGAATCTATTCACCCACCTACCAGATGAAGAGTGCTGTAACTGTGCTAGTTCTCTACAAGCACAGGCGACTGGTGGCACTGAGTCCCCCTTCACCTGCCAACTCTGTCTGAACACTGCACACAGTGACAGTGTCAGAGCACCCCTGACTCTCCTGCTCACTCTCTCACAGCACAGTGACACAGTGACAGATACCCCTGACTCTCCTGCTCACTCTCTCACAGCACAGTGACACAGTGACAGACACCCCTGACTCTCCTGCTCACTCTCTCACAGCACACAGTGACACAGTGTCAGAACACCCCTGACTCTCCTGCTCACTCTCTCACAGCACAGTGACACAGTGACAGACACCCCTGACTCTCCTGCTTAGTCTCTCACAGCACAGTGACACAGAGACAGACACCCCTGACTCTCCTGCTCACTCTCTCACAGCACACAGTGACACAGTGTCAGAACACCCCTGACTCTCCTGACTCTCCTGCTCACTCTCTCACAGCACAGTGACACAGTGACAGACACCCCTGACTCTCCTGCTCACTCTCTCACAGCACACAGTGACACAGTGACAGACACCCCTGACTCTCCTGCTCACTCTCTCACAGCACACACACAGTGACAGACACCCCTGACTCTCCTGCTCACTCCCTCACAGCACACAGTGACACAGTGACAGACACCCCTGACTCTCCTGCTCACTCCCTCACAGCATACAGTGACACAGTGACAGACACCCCTGACTCTCCTGCTCACTCTCTCACAGCACACACACAGTGACAGACACCCCTGACTCTCCTGCTCACTCCCTCACAGCACACAGTGATACAGTGACAGACACCCCTGACTCTCCTGCTCACTCCCTCACAGCATACAGTGACACAGTGACAGACACCCCTGACTCTCCTGCTCACTCCCTCACACCACACAGTGACACAGTGACAGACACCCCTGACTCTCCTGCTCACTCTCTCACAGCACACAGTGACACAGTGACAGACACCCCTGACTCTCCTGCTCACGCTCAGCCATCACGGGAGCCAGAAGGCGGTCTTACTCACTCTTCTTTTAAGGGTGACTCGGATTTTTGACTGATTAGTTATTAACCGAACGGGAGCACACATAATTTCAAGATGTGAACTTTGGGTAGCATCTGCCTCAATTCGAATCATCTGCCAGTTTATTTCCTTAAATGTCAAAACCTAAGGAGAAAACAGAGATTAGCTATTTCTCATGCAAAATTAGAAAAGTGTACATTTATGAAAGCAAATAAAACATGCACATTCCCAACTAATTTTTGTGACATTCTAAAAATATTGATGCTACTTTTATATGCTTCTTCAAACTCAATAACATATGTTCAGAATTGTACTCATCTGTAAGACTTTTGGTAATTTCATTTAGAAAACAACATCAACAACAAGCAGCACTAGACTCGTCACCAAAACATGCTGGAATAAAATGCAAAGGAGCAAACGCTAACAGTGCTCACTGTGATTGGCTGACCTCAGCTTGACCCCTGGGACCCACATAAATATGAAAGAACTGACTCCACAAAGTTGTTCTCTGACCTCCACATGCATGCCATGGTAAACACACACACACCTGTACATGCACCAACACACAAGCAGATATGTACACAGAAACATATACATACACAGGTACATACATGTACACACATGCATGCACAGACACACACATGCAGATATAAATAAGTACACAGACACACAGAAACACATGCACATACACACATGTACACACGCAATGTTTTTAATTAAAATGTAGGACTCTACTTTCATAAGGTCAAAGATTTATGTAGTAAAACACTAAAATATCAACTTTTATAATTAAATAATTTAGGTTACTATAAAAGGATACTTACTTATAAGTCCAGAAGAAAATAACCAACTAGAACGTGATTCCTGGCAACCATAGATGTATCCGCTTAAGCGTATGTAAGTGTACTGTGTGTGCATGCACCTGTAGAAGCCAGCAAAGGGAGTCAGGTCACCCTAGCACTGGAGTTCCAGGTGCCTGTGAGTCTGTAGTGTACCTGGGAACCACACGCAGGCCTTCTCAATAGCACCACGTGCTCCAACTGCTGAGCCTCCTCCACGTGTTCTACTGAGCTTTTAAACTGATTGTGGGCATGCGGAGATATGTGTACATATGTGTGGGTACCCATGCCTCAGCAAGGAGTCAGCTCTCTCCTACCACCATGTTCCAGAGACGTATCAGGTCACTTGGCAGCAAGTGCCCTCACCCATTGAGCCATCTTCACAGGTCCCAGATGTAATTTTAAATGCCTCTGTTTATTTACACTGACTAAAATGGGTTTTAGTAAGAAACAAGTCTTTTACCTCTCCTCTCTGTGGATCCTGAATCCGAGTAAATCTCAGGTCTCCGTGTTCCCACTGTGCGTTGACACTGTAGATACGGAGCTGAGAAAGCTCAAACGAGGCATTGAAAGCTTTCGCTCCGATTCTGATGACGATAGAATTGACAGAAACAGTAATTCCCTCAACAACCTTTTCAGCAAAGCCATATTCGCTGAAAAACAAAGCAAAACAAAATACAATGCATGAAAGGAAGACAAAAGTCATTAAAAAGTGTCGGCTAATGATCGCATGCAAGTCCACATATGAAATGCTTAATATCCAACTCACATTTCCCAAAGTGAGAAACGCAACAGTCAGTCTCACTATACATTCCCCTTCTATGATCTTGCAAGTGTTCCTACCTCTTCTCCGGTTCTTTCAGACAAGCCAGTCTAAAAACGAACCATTCTATCAAATGCAAAATTTTAGTCCATACTATATATAAACTAAGTTTCTAGATAGAGGAGAAATTATAGAATGACCATGAAAGCCATTTCTCTGTCACTGTTCCATGTGGTCCAAAGCTAAGCTCAACGGCAATAAACACAGTTCTTTGAGGCATCTCAGCACACTTTACTTCTTCTCTCTGGTAACATTATACAAATTCGTGGGAAGTAATGACTAGTCTGAGTTGGTCCTCTCCTTCCACAGTGTGCACGCCTGTAGCCCTCACCTGCTGAGCCATCTTACCAGTCTTTTTTTTTTTTTAAGATTTATTTTTATCTTATATGCATGAGTATTTTGCCTTTGTGTATGTAAGTACCCAGAGGACAGAAGAAGATGCTGGATACTGCTACAACGGGAGTCTGAGAAGGCTGTAAACAGCCATGCAGGTGCTGGCAACCAAACCTGGGTCCTCTACAAGAGCACCAAGTGCTCCTAACTCCAGAGCCATCTCTCCAGCCTCTTAAACAAGGAATTCTTTAAAAATCTATTTCAAAGGCTGAAGAGATGACTCAGCTGTTAAGAGCACTGGCTACTCTTCCAGAGGTCCTGAGTTCAATTCCCAGCAATCACATGGTGGCTCACAACTGTAATGATGCCCTCTTCTGATGAGTCTGAAGACAGCTACAGTATACTCACATAAATAAAATAAATTTTTTTAAAATCTATTTCAACTTTTCAATAATGCTGGGGGCTTCCCAGGATCAAATTCCCTGGGAAGGCAGCAGAAGCATAAGCCAATGACTTCAGCAATTTAACTCCTGCTGAGAGCAGCAGGAGATTAAGAAAAAAAAGGCGAAGTTACCTGGGCCCTTTTCTTGTGGCTCCTCACTGGCCAGCAGGCCAGGTGAGAGGCTCAAAGTTCTCTAACTCTTCATGAGCCAGAGAGAAAAAAAAAAAGGAAGAAGAGCATGTGTACACACATACTCACACACACTTTGGCCAGGCCCGACCACCTGTGTCATCAATATTAACAAGTCCATACACACACACACACACACACACACACACACACAAACTTACACACATATGTATGTATACACATATAGACAGACAGACATATATACATATATGCATTTAGTGGATGGGGCAGAGCCCCAAAAACCACACTTTATTTCTTCTCTCTGGCAATTTATACCTTCTAGACAAAAGTTCTTATAACACCAACTCATAAATAAAATGTTACACAAAAGGAAAGTTACAGAAGGATGTCAATAGTAAATTCGAAGCAGTGTTTCATTCTATAAGCTCATTATAAGTTCAAAGCAACAGTTTCACATGGCCTGGCTTTACCATAGTATACATCTGTTGCTTCATCCTTGGACCTAACCTAAAAAGAATCTTTTTCCTTGATCACAAATGTGTCCCAAGCCTATTTCTCTTCTTAGTATAATTTATGAAAGCTCACTGTATTCCTAATTATGCAGCCGTTACTTACTATTCTATGAGGTGAGACATTCTAGTCCTGATTCTAACTCTATTACATTTCTCTAGCAAAACAACTAAAACCATCTCCTTAAACTTTCTTCTTAAAACTATTTGAATCAAATCATGAATGCAATAAAGTAATTGATTCATCGAGCATTAATTCATGAAAGCTCATCTTCATGTTGGTCAGCAAGAATTCTGCCCAACAGGGTGAGCCGATGCCCAAATATCATTAGGCTAGGGAATAATGGCAGAAAAGGCGTATCAGCAGTGAGAAGCAATCTGGGATGAAGTCTCTGAGGCTGTGCCTCTCCAGAGTGCACCCATCGCAGCCAAATGGAGATGGTGGGCCATCTCCAGGAAACTCACTTACTTGCCATAGCCTTCTCTAGATGGCTTCAGTCACCAGAAAGCTTTATAAAATAGTCCACATGACACTATCTTATTAGCATCTGATTTTATCAATCCAAATTTAACTTGTAGAATGTGACGTTTTTTGAAACTGACATTTTATACTTCTATAATTTACCAAGACATCAGTTAACTTTTAGGAATGACAGAAGTTCATTAATGTCTAGGAAATGAGGTGCAGATTAAATAAAGCAAACAGCATATATACTGTAGTTTTATGAGTATTGCTATGCAAAAGTTACTTGCACACAAAACACTGTGATCCTGACAAATGATCAGAGAACCCAAGCAGCAGCTGCCTGACTACCCAGCAGCAGCCTACACAGCGTGAATACACTGGACAAAAGAATGATTTGCATGTCCAGTTAAATTTCAGTCTTTTATGACACTCACAATGGCATAGACTTTCAAGTTTATTAATTATTTCCAGAACTTTCCATCTTGTATTTTTAGACTGTCTCTAATCACGGTTAACTGAAGCCATGGAAAATGAAAGCATAGACAGCTACTGTAATGAAACCTTAAGAGAGGATCTGATTTATACAACACCTAAGCTCCTCCGCACTGCTCTTGGCTACTCATTACTATTTAATAATTTGATACTCGAGAGGAATGGAACTTAAAATTAAGCAACTGCTAACTGAATGTGGAGACTGTCTAATGAAGAGGTGGCCTAGGTAGAGGGTATCTGAAGTTAAAGGATTTTATATCTTCCTATCCTGGTGCTGCAGACAAGACAGCCAGCCTACTATAGTGCAGAGCAGCCTGTAACAGCCGCACAAAGCAGAGGCCACGGCTTACCTTTGTCCGGAAGCAGTTGCAATTGGGGACGGACCATTAGGGGCTCGTGGCTCTTCACATGTCCTCATCTCCATTATCACTTTATCTAGAGACTAATAGATTAAATAATTAGAGATGTATGCAAACTGAACTGTCAAAGTATGAAGTATAATTTGTCTTTTGTTTATTTAGGTCGGAGCTAACAATTATAAAAACCCTGAAAGAGAAAGCAAACATTCAGTCCTACACTGGGGCACTCACTGACTACTGGTGGGAAAATTACATACACATTCTATGATTGAGGGAGAAAATACAGAAGCAGCCATTAAATGAATAGGTCACTAGATTTAATGAAGCATTATCTCTAATACCATAATATTGCATTATTAATAAATTATATATTAATTAGTGAAACTGAACTACATGTAGAAGTCTTATCTTGAGACCTAGGATATGAGACATAAAAGCAAGCACATTATGGAGTAAGCAAGGGAAACACTGCAGAGTAGGAAAAGTTCTTCTCCAGATAGCTTTTTTCTCATCGATCTAATGTCTTTAACAGTGAGTGTATTCACAAATTCACAACGTCTTCACTTTAAGTACAGCATTTATCATTATCTAAAGTCATTTTATTTTATTGTGTGTTCAGTCAATCTCTGTTAAAATATAAATTTCTTAAGATCAAAAACCAGGTAATTTTAGTCAAGTTGACAATTAATATAACCCATCATAGGAGACTAACCAGATTTCTGATTTGTGATCTTATAAAGAATATTTATGGAATGAGGCTAAAAGTAGAAATTAGGTCAACATGCTCAAGGATGTGGATTCTGTTTAGACCACCAGCCCCAGAATTATGGAATGGATGAACAACGAATCCTTAAAGAATCCATGGCTGGAAACATAGGTAACGGCGCATGCTGCAAAAGGCAAGCAACCTAAACCTAAGGTTCCCAGCTGGAACACACAGTAACACGGCAGGAGAGAGAACCAACTCCTGCAAGTCGCCTTTAACTTCCACATGCCTGCCATCACACACACACACACACACACATACACACACAAAACCACACCATACAACCACACCATACACACACACAACCACACCACACATACACAACCACACCATACACATACAACCACACCACACACACAACCACACATACAAACACACAAACACACCATACACACACACAACCACACCATATACATACAACCACACCATATACACACAACCACACCACACACAAAATATAAAGCTTAAATTAAAAACAAAGGGTTAACTGGTCCATTTTCTTTAAAAAGTGAAGTTCATTACAGAACATATTACTAAACTTGTTAGACCAATAAAAGCAAGAACACAAAAAGTGCTTATTAATTTAAATTAAAAGAAAAATTTCTCTTAAAGTTCAAGTTTCTCACATAACGGCTAAAAAAAAACTAAGTCCGATAAAAATAAAGTAAAAGCTAACAGATGGAAAAATCCAAGAAACAAAATATTAATGTTTACAGAACAGTTAATTTACATATATACATGCTTATTTCTAAAACAGCTTCAGTACTCACCAAACAGATGGGGTGTGTTTTCAGTTTTGTCCATGGAATCTACAAATAGATTTTTTTTCTTTAAAATGAATTATTAAAACTTTATATGAAATAGTAATCAACAGATATATCTGCATTTAAAAGATAGCAACTTACATTATACTTTATATTTTATATATTATATGTCTCTCTCAGATTGTGAAATAATAAATTGAGGAAATTATTAATGCTATTGAAATCAAGGTATTTATGTTACATAAGAATCTAGTTGACTAAAGAATTTCAAGTCTGTTAGTTACATGTTTTTAACAAGTCCTTAAAATACATTTTATTTTCAAATTTTAAGAATTATCAGCAAAACATAATCACTCTTCTGTTTATTAGTTTCTTTAACTTTAGAATTCCAACCATCATACTTCCAGCTCCTTAAAAGTAAATTCAAAACAAAACCATTGATGGGAAACACCAGCTACATCAGAGACTATGTTTGTATACCCAGTCAAGTCTTTGCTAATATTTGGGTTAATTTGACACAAATTAACGAACGATGAACACCAAAGGATACAGTACTCTTTAAGAATACAGTATCCTTTTCCAAAGGAAACCCAAACTTTATTTTTATAAAAAACATTAACACGCACTGTCTCTCCCAAGCAACCTCTCAATCTAAACCTGGTCTTTAGCAGCAAGAAGTTATGAGATGTAAGAACTGACATAAGATTAGAAACAAAAATCAGTAGAATAATAAGGATAACAATATTAGCAATAATAAAGTAAACAGAAATCCCCAACTTCCTCAAAATAACAAAGGAATAAATGAAAAGTGTAAAACTCTAAAACAACATAATGTCTACAATAATAAATGGCAATTCTTATATATGTCTTTAAAATAAAGTATTAAAAATTTAAAACATTTCATTTGACAACTAAACCTAAGGGGGAAAAACTATCATTGAATATATGCCAACGTAAAGCAATTAATTTAAAACAAATTAATTTTACTAAACTATCAATAACATTGTTTTAAACAAAATGTAAATGTAAGTTATTAATATGTTACTTCAATTATACTCATAAGGGATGAAAAGCATTCATGCAGCTATTTTTGTGTACATAATAGGAATGTAATATTCCTTTATAACATGATCTGAAGCTGAGTATTTATTTTAACAGATAACAAGGAACAACACCTGAGAGCAGCAAGTCTCCTCAGACACCCACGTCTTACCCTGATGGATGCTTTATTACAAAACACCTTGTTGATGGCCAGCCAGGTGGGCAGATCCAGCATGTTCTGGAGCACCTCCTCATCCAGCTCCAGGTTCTTCAGTTCGCCTTCTCCTTTAAGGGTGCTTAGGTTTATTTTGTCAGGAGATAAGTTTTTGGTGAATCTGAAATAGACCAAAGGTACCATAGGTAATAAAATATGTTATTTTAGTGTCAGCTAATGTACCGTACAGACAACCTAGCAAATACAGAGTTTTACAAACGTAACAGCAGGCTAACATCCAAAGAACCACAGAGATGGACTTTATTTTAACCTGTACCCAGTGTCCATCACTGTTGCTCTCATCTCTCCTAGCCACAGCTCTCTAATAGTCTATAACTTGGGGGCACAGATTTGAATATCGTATTCCTGTAAACAGCTGAAGTCTGGTCCTTACTTCCTGTCTACTGGATGAAAACTACGCATCTACCACCGTTTTCCAGGCACTATACAAGCCCATGCCCTACCACATTTTGTTCACTGTAGCCCCTATCAGAGAGAAGAAACAATGCTATGCTATTAACCAAGCTATATGAAGGTAGGAGAATTGAGGGGACCCTGTAACAGCAGCTCACATGGCACAGATGGCAGTCATCATGCAAAGAACAAGGGTCAAAGGTCATTCTACTCCTCTTAGGATCACCTGGCTACTCTAAGCATTAGAAACCAACCCAAAGAATTTCAGAAATAAATTCTGACGTGTAGTGTGTTTAAATTTTCTGAGGAAGGAAATTACACAGTCCCATTTCGAAGTTGATTTTGAGATTCTCTGGGTAACTTTTAAAAACTCTGACTTCACTCTAGAAACAGCACTTGTCCTTCCCACGGGTTTACCTATAGGAAGTCAGAAGTCATAAAAGAATAAACATCGCTATAATTAAGACTATGATCTCTTTTTCTGAAAAGTGTTTTTTCTAAGTTCTGGAAGTATTAAGGACCAGATCCGCCCGCCACAGCTCAGAGGTCAAGCCTGCATACCATGTGTTTGATTCATTCCCATGGCTTGCTATCAACAGTTTTTGTAATAAAGCATCTCTTAGGAGATATCTGTAGAAGACCTTTCCTATTTTCATTTTTAATTTCATCTCTGCATTTTAACATATTGCTTCAGATAAGTCAACAAGACATTTTATCGGTATCTTTAAAGTTAAAACAAGTTGATAGAACAGTGAATTCCTTTTAAGAGTGCTCACGAGAGGGAGGGGAGAGGAGGAGAGCGAGAGCTCAGTGACTGACAGCCCTTGCTGCTCTGCCAGGAAGACTGACGTTCAGATCCCAGCACCCACAATGCAGCGCACCAAGAGCTGCAGCTCTGTCTCCAAGAAATCCAGCATGCACTCACATAACACACTTCCCACTTATACATGTACAAACATAAATAACTTATGAATAAATAATAGAGTGAGTGTGTGTGTGTGTGTGTGTGTGTGTGTGTGTGTGTGTGTGTACCTGCAGAGCCCAGAAGAGGGAAGACATCAGATCCCTCTAGCCGGAGTTTCAGACAGTTGGGAGCTGCCTGGTGTGGGTGCTAGAAACTGAACTAGTATCCTCAGAAAGAGCAGCAGTGCCCTCAAACACCTACGCCACTTCTCTAGACCCTAAAATAAAATCCTTTAAAAAATATTTTACCCTATGTGCCAGACAGAACAAGAAACTTGAACTTCTATGCTTGGTATTGCAAACAATAATGATAATAGTAAACTACAAACCTACTTTTCAATACTTTAGAGACATTTCTGACACCTGAAAACAATCCCTTCTCCCAAACAAAAATTTCTAATTTTACCCAGCTATTCTTCAAAAAGTAACTACTGAGCTGGGTGGTGGTGCCACAGGCCTTTTATCTCAGCACTTGGAAGACATAGGCAGGAGGAGCTCCAGGTTACAGGCCAGTCTGGTCTACAGAGTAAGTTCCAGAATAGGCAAAGCTATCTTGTCACAGGAACAAAAGGGGGTGGGGTGGGGGCTGTAAGATGGCTCAGCAGGTGGGGCTGTAGGATGTCTCAGCAGGTATGGCTGTAAGATGGCTCAGCAGGTAAGGCACCTACCACACAGCCTCTTGATCTGAGCTCAATGACTGTATCCTCCAATGGTGGTGGAGAGAACTGTGTCACAGCACTGTCCTCTGATGTTCACATATGCACAGTGGCATGAGTGTGCCTCTCACCCACACATACACAGTACACAATAATTATAATAAAGAAATGCTTTTAGAGCTATGTGATTGTGGAAAACTGAACTGTTACAGTTGGGAACCAAACTATCTTAGGCTCTCTAAGGCCCCTAAATATTCCCTCATTGCCCACCTGTTTCATTTAACACCTCGTACTATTAAGTAAACCCACTGGAATGTACAGAGACCATTCAATTTCACCAACCCAGAGACTATGCATATCATCAGACGATGTCTGAGGCCTACAGAAGAGACTTCCTCCACTTGGCTGTAATCCCCTACCTAGTGTTTCCATCAATGTATCTAATGTGTCTTGATTTATGATTTTCATTGCTGTTTTACTATAAAGGCTTCATGAAAGTGTAACCACATTGGAACATGGCATTTGAGGTATGCTAAGTCTATGTTCCTGGGCCATGGCCCTGACAGCTCCTGTGTCAGCACGAGGAATGCCAAAGTTCATGGAGATCAAAATCACCAATCACTGTCATAAAAGTGCTATACTTCATGTTAAGAATTTAACACAATCTCAAGAACTAGCACAAACTGGTGACAAATCCCATAGGAAGAAGACCTGCTTGCTATACACATAAGCACATCTCATCCTGTGGAGTGGCTCTGCCACGCTGACCAACACAGCTGCTTCTGAGAACAATCTCCTTCCTATCTCTGCCAGCACAAAGTCCCCCACCAAGCAAGCTCCTGCCTGCATCTGATCTCTTTCAAATTTCAGCTGAGATTCCTGCTCAAATCTGCACACAGGCAAGTTAATCATTCAAGCAGTATCTGCATAGAAACTGGTAATTCAAGGTTGGTTAGCCCTAAATATACCTATTCTATCTCAGCTTCCTTCCTGGACTCAAAGCACCAAGATAAAAGTGAAGTATTTTCAAGATCTGCAAGGATGTCCAAAGGTCAGTTCTTACATCAGGTTCTGTGTGTCCTGCAGCAGCATCTAGGAAGTTCTGGTCTTTGCTGCTAACTTGCAGGAACAGATTCTCTGTGGTGAGAATCCCCGCCCCCCCATCCCTATCCCTATCCCCACCCACCACCCAACCCTCACCAAATGGGGGTAGGAGGGGAACTGACTTTCTAAAACCTGGAAAATCCAGAACTGAAACTAAGCTAGGGACCAATCAGATCCCAGTGTGACAGACTCCTTACTGACTGCTTCCCTCTCGCCCTGAGCTAATGCTTCCATCCTGCTGAATGCTGGCTCTCCTGTCCTTATCATTGGGTCACGCGGATCCCATCCCTGCCCACCTTCCCACTACCATTTCCCCCATGTACCTCTCAAGGTTGAATCAGGCCTCTGTCCTATGCCTCCTGTGACTGCTCCCTAGGTCCTTTGGGATGATAGGACTCTGGCCTCTCTGTCTTGTTCTCACTCCCATTCTCTCCTGCTCCTGGATCAAGATGTCACCACTAGTTTGCTCCCAATACATTCTCCTGCCATTGCTCTCTGCCATTTGCCACCTGGTGATGCAGCCAAGGATCAATCCCGAGCCACTTTGACCTGAGCCTTCAAACCTGTGAGCTACACACTTGCTATGTAGCCTGCATCAGGTACTCTGATACAGACTGCCAACTAACATATGCAGGTCAAATGGAACTAAGAAATACCCCCTGGTGTCTCCAAGTAGACAGCCATTCTTTTCTGTGTTCCCGGATTGTTGGCACTGTAACAATGGCTGCTGCTTATCAGCTACACATCTATCAAGTATATTTTAAAGTGCTTTATGAACTTCATCTCGGCTTGTAACTTCCTGAAGAATGTATAATTATACCCTTCATCCTAAAAGTGGAGAAACTGGGCTGGCGAGAGGGCTCAGAATTCGCAAGAACCTGAGCTCAATTTCTGGTACCCACATGGTGGAAGATGAGAATCAAATTCCATACACTGTCCCCTCACCTCCACACTCACTCTATACCACACTGACATACATGCACACAATAAACAAATGTAATTTTAAAATTTTAAGTGAAGAAACTGAGTCATTAAGATGCTAAATAATTCAGCTCCACATGGTGGCGCACGCCTTTAATCCCAGAACTTGGGAGGCAGAGGCAGGCGGATTTCTGAGTTCGAGGCCAGCCTGGTCTACAGAGTGAGTTCCAGGACAGCCCGGGCTACACAGAGAAACCCTGTCTCGAAAAACCAAAAAAAAAAAAAAAAAGACAAAAACAAAAAATGCTTACTAATGGGCTGGAGCGATGGCTCAATGCTGCTCTTCTCGAGAACCCTGGCTCAGCATCCACATGGCAATTCATAGCCATTTGTCCCTCCAGTTCCAGGAGATCTAACGGCCTCTTCTGGCCTCCCTGAGCACCAGGCGTTCATATGCACACATATAGGCAAAAACCCATGCGCATAAAACAACATAATTTTTTAAAATTTAAAAATATTAAAGAATATGCCCACAGACATACTTGCAAGAGTTAGAGCTGACCCAGTGAAGAATGTACATCAAAAATTCAATAACTAATTCTTTGAAGATGGCACTGTACCATTTAGAAATGGAATGATTTCTGGCCAAATGTCTATCTTTTTCAGGGCACATGGACCATATATTTTAAGAACTAGAAGAAAATGTAATAAACTCAGAGGTCTTCCTGATTCCCTTTTAAGTGCTTAAAAGGTACTCAGGGATATCAGTGCTCTTTTTTTCCTCTTGCTTTGATTTGTTTTTTTGCTTGATACGGAGTCTCATGCAGTCGGCCTGTCCTCAAACTTACTATGTAACCAAACATGACCTCGGACTTCTGATCCCTGCTTCCTCCTCCCATGTGCTAGGATGGCAGGTGTGTGCCACCACACTAGGCCTACACAACACAACCAGCACTTTATTGTCTAAATCTTCTCCCAGACCCCTAAAGTTGCTTTAGATTAAAAAAAAAAGTTAATCCTCAATATTATATTTAATTGCCATTAAAAAAAAAAAAAAGGAAGCAAGTAAAAGGAGAAGAAGAATGGGGGAAAGAAGGAATAAACAGCAGGAGCCTGCACAGAGCACACACCTCTCAGCTGAGGCTGCACAGAGCACACACCTCTCAGCTGAGCCTTCTGCCACTTAAGCAGGCTTCACTCTGCTCTGTCTGGTCTGGAATACAAAAATATCATCACATCATTTGTAAAAGTTCTGCACTATCAGAAGATAAATGCTACGCTAACTCTCACATAAAAAAGAGAGAAAATCAGAACACATGAAGCTGAGTGTAGTACACCTAGAGTCCAAGCACTCTTGGGATGGACCATGAGTTTGAGGCCAGCCTGAGCTACTTAGTGATATCTCGATTCAACATTTTTTTTTAAATAAAATGAGAAGAGGAAAAAACCTAAGTTGAAGTAAACTGAAACGAATTAACTTATTTTAAAATGCTATAACCACATTGAAACCAAAGTGAGAAAAGAAGACTGGGAGTAGGAAGGAGGAGGGTGGACGAGGAGAGAAGAGGAGGAGGGCACAGACCCAGACTAACTGGAACAATTCATAACACACACATGAAAGCTAACAATAGGATTTGCGGGGAGAGGGAGGCTAAGGACTTCGCCTTCTGAAGTGTTTATAACTTCTGTGCAGACGAAACAACAAGAGTACAAAAAGAAAAGTCCAGCAAAAAGGGAAGGATGGAAAGGCTCAAAGCGTGTGTAATTCTCAGCACACTGGTTTCAGTTTAGTTTATAATAAAGGCTGAAATTCTGCAAGGAGCCTGGCCAGAACATGAGACACAAACAGGTCTGAATCCCAGTTCAACCACATATACCTCTCTGATGCTCACCTTCCTCATCTGGAGAACTGAAAATAAACAAACCAAACAGATCTTCCATGTGGCTTGAAGATAGGTACTAGGTACATCATCCAGAACCTCTCACGTCTACCTCTCTATCTTCCATTGAACTGTAAATGCTAACGCCATAGTCTGATCAGAGGAATATCACAAGTTCCTACTTTCAGGCTGGAGAGATGGCTCAGTGGTTAAGAGCACTGGCTGCTCTTCCAGAGGTCCTGAGTTCAATTCCCAGCAACCACATGGTGGCTCACAACCATCTGTAATGGGATCTGATGCTCTCTTCTGGTGTGTCTGAAGAGAGCAACTGTGTATTTGTACATAAAATAAATATGTAAATCTTTTTTTTAAAAGCCTTTAGAAGTTCCTATTTTCCCAAGAGGACTTCAAAACTGCTGAGCTATGAAGCTAAGCTTGTAAATATTAATATTGCTCATTCATTTTGGGTAGTTTATAATAGATGAAGACACACAGGCGACTGTCACATTCATAGTTACACCGCAGCTGGTTTCCTATACAAAGAAGTATCGTATATTCTAAGCTATATATTTTCTATTATCCATATATTGGTTTATTTTACATACATTTCACTTATGCACAAATGCTTACAAATCACTTAAAATCATGCTTCAGGAAGTGATTTTTCAGCCATATTTCTGTGAGACTAAAAGAGGAATGCAGACTTTGGTTAAGTGTATACTGTGTGTCTCCCTGTCTGCACAAGGGGAAGCCTACAGTGAAGTCTTATGGCATGGAAGCATGATGCCTGCCCATGCTTCCCAAGTGCTGTTGTGCCTTCTCTTTCCTAAGGTTCCATCTGAAGTTCCCAGATAGGACAGTAATTCTCATAAAATATGTCAATGAAAGGGTCATAGTACTGAACTTGACTCAAAATAGAATACATTATAATCTGAAATCAAGCAAATTATTTTACCTTACTGAAAAGTCACTAAATATTTGGAAAGATACATAAATATTTAAAGCTAAAGTATAAGGGGGAGGGGCATGACAACAAACCCCCAATAACTTAAACTTGTGAATATTTATTTGGAAGACAGAGGAAAAAGAAGAATGGAACCATAAGAACCTAAGAAGTATGTTAACAGGAACACAGATGATAATAAAGAAGACATATTTGCCTGGCCCAACTATGTCAAAGGGCTGCACAGAAGGGAGTCACACGGTATGCTAAAGATAAAGTCAGCAAGACTCTTACTCATTTCCTTTCTCCTTTCCTTTTCCCTTTCCTTTCCTTTTCCCTTTCCTTTCCTTTTTTTTTTTTTCAATGTTGAGGATATAACCCAGTCCCTCGCCTATGCTAGGCAAGTGTTTGAACCACTAGCTTCAGCCCCAATGATTACTTAGAAAACTCAAATTACAGACTAAAATTTCAATATTATGTCAACATTATAGCAAGCACAATGGCTTATTTTAAAACTCTATGGGCAGGCCAAAGAGATGGCTCAGTGGTTAAGGGTACTGGCTGCTCTTATTGACAACCCAGGTTCAGTTTCTATACGACAGTTCAAACTGTCTCTAACTGCAGCCAGCTCTGGGAAATCAAAATCCCTCTTCTGGCTACCACGTGTGCCAGGCACATTTGTGGGTATGTTGTACACAGATATAAATACTGGCAAAATAGCCATACACATAAAATAAAGTTAGAAAAACTAGAAGTATGTGGCCGGTAAAATACCTCGGCAGGTAAAAGTACTTGCCGCCAAGCCTAACAGCCTGGGTTTATCACCTGAAACCCACTTGTGGAAGGAGAGAACCTACTTCCACAGTTGTCCCCTAACCTCCACACACACACACTGCAGCACACATACATCCATTCTCCACAATAAATAAGTGCTTTGAAAAGTAGACATGGGTCATGTTTCTACCATATAATATACATATTATTATGAATGTGTGTACCTTATTAGCTATCATATTTCTTAAAGGTTTGTTTATTTTCTATGTGCTTGAGTGTTTTGCCAACATGAATGTCTGTGTACCACATGAGTGCCTGGTGCCTGTTAAGTCAGAATAGGGTACTGCGTCCCCTAGAACTCTGCAGATGCAAATAGCTGTGAAACAGTACATGCATGGGTACTAGGAACTAAACCTGGGTCCCTGGTAAGAGCAAGGAGTGCTCTTAACCACTGAGCCATCTCTCCAGCGTGGTCTACCACAGTTTTAATGTAGTAATTTTTTTAAGTACTTAAAAACAAAAATAGCTTCTATTTTTACCAAGCATCTCCTTTAGTCACACATAATATATGAAAACAAATATACTAGCTTCTTAGTATAACAAAAATATCCAAACTTCAGCACCAAAATTTACAAGCAAATGTGTCTTATTTAAATTACATATTTTACAATCAACACATAATTACTATAATTTAAATTATGTCTAAAATGCTGCATTAAGTAATGGTTTAGGGAAAACAGGAAAGTTTTGTATAACGGAAGATTAACCATTTACTTAAGGGAGCACATCATAAACACAAGAGAGGTAAAACGCATGCCTCAGTTTCCTTGCACGTAAAAGGGAGAGGACAGAATGAGCCCCAACACACAATAACTCGGGGAGTGTCAGCACTATCAACACTATCATAAGGTTTGAAAAAGAACATGATCACTGCACACATTACATCGCAATTTACCCTAAGTTTCTTTACAAATGTTTTGGGCTTTATGAACCTTCATGGAATACACCTTAACTTAGAAGACAAACATTTCTATATCTGATATTACATACTATAAATCTTAACCATATTTATATCCATTTTCATCAAATCAGTTTTGCTGTCTCTCACAAAAACAAAGAACCCAGCACGAGAGAGGCTAAGGTGAAGGATGAAGAATTCAACAATGGCCTAGACAGGGGGACTTAGTCAGAAAACATGAAACACAGGGCTCAGTAGGTAAAGTCCGACCTTACACTTGAAAAGTCGAGTTCCACCCCTGGAACCCACAGAGTGAAAGAAGAGAACTGATTCCCACAGCTGTCCTCGGACCTCCGAGGACATACATGCCAAACACAAAAACAAATAAAACTGAATAAAAACGTAGTAAAAATTTAAAATAAGAACACAAAACCTCCGAATATCATATAGTTATTTATTTGCCAAAACAAACTATTTGTTAAGTAAACCATATAAGTTAAATAGAATATGTGAAAGACAATGTGAAATTCTAGAACTAATGAGAATACTGGAGAGTTGTCCCTAATGGCTTATGCCTGTAACTCTTAGGGAGATGGGGGCAGAAGGGTCAGAAGTGCGAGGCTAGCCTGGGCTACATGCTAAGTTTGAGGTCAGTCTCTACATGGAAAAACAAAGCACAAAGCAGAGCAGGAACCTCAGAACATAAGCTTATCCTAATACTCTTCCGACGGCTCACCTTCTGACGGCTCGCCCCCCCTTCCTTTGAGCCACCTCCTCCCATCCACACACCTTCCTCCCAAGACTGGTCTAAGATCACACCAATAAACGTGCGTTTCTCAACTATCCTAACTACTCAGAAAGCATGTTTTTGACCCTTGTGTGTGTTCACACCCCTGCACTATTCTTCCAAAGAGCTCATCCTGGACCTTGAAAATATGTTGTCAAACAGCAAATGTTATGGAATATCGAATAGTAATTAGAAACAAGCATTTCTGAGTGATTGTATTTCACGATATAGCATGAAAGTCTAGATTTTACAGAGAATTTAACAACACATGTTAAACAGCTTGATTTTTTTTTTCCTAGTAGTTATCCAAACTGCAGTTCTTTAGTGGCTCCATATTTTAGGAAATTGTTACAGGTTTTAAACACAGAAAAAGCAAAATGTCACTGCATTGAAAACTGATTAAGTTTAGCCATATAGAAAATAAAACTGGACAGGTGTGGTGACACATGCCTTTAATCCCAGCACTTGGTAAGCAGAGACAGGCAGATCTTTAAGTCACAGCCAACCTGGTCTACAAAATAAGTTATAGGTCAGCAAGGACTACATAGTGAGACCCTTTCTCTAAAAACGTAAATGAAATTAAATCACTTCAAATTTGTTATTTTGTTTGTGTTAAATTCTAAAAATTTGATATTTATAAGCAAATACTTTTCTTAAGATTTTTTTTATTTATTTTATGTATATGAGTATGCAGTAGCTGTGTCTTCAGACACATGGGAAGAGGTCATCAGATCTCATTACAGAAGAGCCGGGCGGTGGTGGCGCACACCTTTAAACCCAGCACTTGGGAGGCAGAGGCAGGCGGATTTCTGAGTTCGAGGCCAGCCTGGTCTACAGAGTGAGTTCCAGGACAGCCAGGGCTACACAGAGAAACCCTGTCTCGAAAAACCACAAAAAATAAATTAATTAATTAATTAATTAAATAAAATAAAATAAAATAAAAAATCTCAAGATCTCATTACAGATGGTTGTGAGCCACCATGTGGTCGTTGAGAATTGAACTCAGGACCTCTGGAAGAGAAGTTGGTGCTCTTAACCGTTCGTTGAGCCATTTCTTCAGCCCAAGCAAATACTTCTTGAGTGACTGCCCACCACACTTTTCTAGGAAGCACAACAACATGAAAATAACACATAAAACACTTTGAGATGTGTCTTTAATTACACTTAGCTCATGTAGAGGTTGAATACACTTCCTCAGGGAGGCAACATTAAATTCTTAGTCTACAACTAATTACTAATAACAGTTGTGACTGAGAAAGAAACCAATCAACATGTTAGAGCAGAGCCTTCAAAGTGACTCTTCTCAATATTCTTCTCAATTCACCCAAGCTGGACACAACAATGACGACAACAACAGAAGCGGACAATGAGTGGGAAAGTGCACTCAGTAGGCAGTCACTCAAACTGTTTGTCTTTGCAGGGATCAAAGCCAATCCGGAGCTGAACAGCAGCAGAGCTCCTGTGTGACAAGCCTAAGTCCTCAGTCTGGTTCCCTAGCACTGAAAAAGAAAGCCATTACATATGCAGACAGGTTGACGTCATTATCGTTATGTAAGTTCGTGCCCCACTGTACTCCCAACACTATTTCTAGAAAGATAAAGTGCCTTCACTGGTCTTTTTGTTTTGTCTTAAGACAGGGTCTCACTACATAGCCCTGGCAGGCCTACTAGAACTCTCTTAGTAGGCCAGGCTGGCCTTGAACTCCCAGAGATCTGCCTGCCTCTGCATCCCTCCCAAGTGCCACCACGCCTGGCTTACAATACCACCTTTTAAAGTCAACAAGAAGGGATACTTTGGAAACACTTTCCCAAATCTGTTAGACTGCCAGATTATTTGTCTAAGAACATTAAATTACTTTTAATGATTTATATTGTTTTATTTTATGTATATTGGTGTTCTACCTACACGTATGTCTATATATCTGTATGTATGTATGAGGGTGTCAGAACCCCTGGAACTGGAATTATAGACAGTTGTGAGCTACTATGTGGGTGCTGGGAATTGAACCTGGGTCCTCTGGAAGAGCAGCCAGTGCTCTTAACTGCTGAATCATCTCTCCAGCCTAAGAGCATTAAATCCTTAATTTACAATTAATTGCGTCTTTCACAGTCCATGAAATGCATTATACATCCATTAATATGCTTCTAATGGAAAGTAAGAAATAAACGAGGCTCTCCTACAGAGACATCCACGTTCCTCTCCTTGACCCAAAGCTATGCCTTTCAGCCTAATCATACATTCGTCTACACCAACACTCTCTTCTGAAAGGTAACTGCTTGTTTCTTTCCTTTTAAAGAGTTCATTTTTACTCTCCTTAGTGAGTGCATTCACATGTGTGTGTGTATACATGTGTGGGTGCATATGTGTAGCTATGTGTGAATGCATATGTGTCCAAAGGTCAGAGGATAAATTTTAGCAGTTGGCCCTCTCAAGTTGCCAGGCAAGGTAGCTGGGATTAGAGATGTGTCAACACATGGCCACAGAAAATATGAAATTTTAAGCTATACATTTAAAAGGGTGTATAACATGTATAAATTAAAGATTTAAATAAATTTACATGGCTTCATGACTCAATATTGCTAAGAAACCAATTCTCCCCCAAATAGACATAGATTTAAGATAACTAAAAATAAAATTTCATTAGAATGGTAAAAATGGCATGCTGATTTAAAAATTCATATAGAAATGCAGAAGACCTAAAATAGCTTTCAAAGAGATGAACAAAGTTACTGGTATTATAAATTCAGTATTTACAAAAAAAGATACAGAAACCAAGTTAGCCTGATGCCAGTGTAAATAAATAATGGATCAATAAAACACAATATAGCTTTCAGAACATAGATCTAAATTTATAATAAATTGGTTTCCAACAAATGGGCAAAACTAATTCATTGTGGAAAAGGAAGTTTTTAAGTGCTGTAAGAGCCAGGGGCCAGCATATATTAACTATGTATACTGGGTTTTGCCCCAACATTCTCATACATGTATCTAATTTATTTTGATCCTAGTCTCCCCACATCTCCCTTGTTTCCCTCTTGCTCCCACTATTTCCTGCCTTTTCCCAACCAGTTTCTCTTCCACGTTCCTGTCTTGTTTTGGTTTTTGGTTTTAGCAACACAGTGGGTTTAATAAAGGGTGCTTACGGAGCACGGTGACAGGCAATCTACAGAAGTCTGAGTATCTTGCCAGTGGCTACACCACTGAGGAAAATCTCTCTCTGTCCACTTTGCTTTTCAATCTCAACTTACATTGTTTGCTCGGCATGGTTATTTTTGAAAATGCTAGAGAATAAAACAGTTTTGAATAGTTTTTCAACATAAGTGCTTAAAGCACAGAAGAAGTGGGGCCCCATAGACCGCCCCATGTGTAGTCTTCTATGCACAGATACATCTTGTTCAGCATGCACAATTATTTTCAAAAAATATGAAAATGGTTCTAACATTAAAAGTAGACGAGTTATTAAAATTGGGATTGGGTATCTAAACCTTTGAAATAGTTGACTTTCATCAACCTATGAGCTCAGGTGTGGCAAAAACCCACACTTACCCTTCAGAGGAAAAGCTCAGCAGGCGCCCTGCAGAAACTTGAACAGAGAGACAGTCACTGATTATTATAGAGAAGAACCCCTAAAACATCAGCACAGTGTGTGACAATGCTATTATGACAGGAAGCATGGCAGAGACAGTCCCAGACAAATGAAAACAGGAGGAAAAGGAGGCTGGGAAGAGTGCTCACCTGCTGGTAATAAAGAACACAACTTTAGCAGGCCAGTGATGGCGCACGCCTTCAGTCCCAGCACTTGGGTGGCAGATGCAGGTGGATCTTTGAATTTGAGGCCATCCTGGTCTACAGAGTGAGTTCCAGGACAGCTAGGGGCACACAAAGAAACCCTGTCTCAGGGGTAGGGGGACAGGAAAAAAAAGGATAGCTTTGGGAAAGTATTCCCTGAGTCATACTTATTTAAGAGGAAGTTTCTATGTAAAACATGAGACATTCAGACAGAGGCAGTAAGTAATGTGGTCAAGGTTTATAAAGGGTCACATAGAGTGGCCATATGCAGATGTATTGTAATATAGAACAGTATACCACAGTATAAGGCACTTTCATCAGAAAAAAATGGTACACCTTGAGGAAAAAAAAAAAAACAAGCAGTAAGGACTTTTACTTTACAAGGATATAGTTTCTTCCAACGAATCAGTTTCTCACATTCTCAGTAGACTGACTGTGGCTCAACGTAGGTGGGAGACAAATACGGACATGACTGCCACTTGACTCTTGGCCCCATTGCCAACCCAAGAAATTGACTTTCATCAACCTATGAGCTCAAGTTCAATTTTAGGAATTCTTTGAGGCCAGAAGTGATAGCGCACACCTTTGATCCCAGCACTCAGGAGGCAGAGGCAGGAGGACTTCTGTGAGTTTGAGGCCAGCCTGGTCTGTGCAGTGAGTTCTGGGATACTCAGGTCTATGTAAAGAAACCCTGCCTCAAAACAATCCTCTTTGAGGGAAACGAATCTGTAATAAACAACTTTTTCTTGAAAACTTCAACATGAACAATTAAAAGACTTAGCAAAAACTTAAGATTAGCTCCAAAACACCTCTCTGCTAACAGAACTAAGGATGAAAGACCAGAAGGAAAAGAGAACATTTAGTTGCAGAAAACTGATACAAGAACTGATAAGTCTGGGTAGTGAGAGCAGAGTTACTCAATGTGTGCCAAGCCGTCTGCCATGTCCTAACTTCAGAACAAGAAAATCTCAGTAATCAGGCTGGTGGGATGGAGCACTTGCTGCTTTGCAGAAGACCCAGATTCAGTTCCCTGTACCTATGTGGCAGCCCAAACTGTCTGAACCATGTTGCAAGAATCTGCTGCTGCTCCTCTGGGTCTACAGTTACTAGGCACACAGAGTAAACATGCATTCATACAGGGGAAACACTCACATAAAAATATAGTAAATAAATCTTTATAAATGTAAGGGTCATCCACTAAAAAGGAACCATGACTGATTCACATGAGGAGCTAACCTGGGTCTGGTGGCACAAGCCTGTAATCCAGCTACCCAGGAGGCTAAGCTCAAGACCTGCCTGGGATACAGAGAGAGTCCAAAGGTCTGCCTGTCTGGGGAGCCGAGTGAGATCTTATCTCAAAAAACAGAAATAAACCTCAAAGGGTTAGGGATACAGCTTACTGGTAAAGAAGCACTTGCTTACCATATACTAGGTCCTAGGGTCTAGCCCCAGAAATGGGAAGAAAAGTATTGGGAGGTAAATGAAAAAGAATTAACCCTGGAAATAACGAGTAGCAACACACAGGATGGTTGTGACACTGCTCTCACTGCCGGAGAAAGGTCAGCAGGTAACACCGCTGGTTACTCTTTAGGAAAATACTTCTTCAATTCCCAGCACCCCATATGACTGTTCAGAACCATCTATACCCTCAGTTCCATGATTCCTTTTTAGGAGATGACCCTTACATTTATAACAATTTATTTATTATATTTTATGTGAGTGTTTTTCCTGAGGAGACCAGATACTCTCTTCTGGCTTCCATGGGCACCCAGGCACACACAAGGTTCACAGACAGACATGCAAGCAAAACACCTATACTTATAAAATAAACACATCTTAACAACAACCAAAAACCAGAATACAACCATAATAGCTCATCGTCAATAAGATAAGCACTGACCAGTAGATGCTATAAAGAGGGGCAAAGGAAAAAATGCACCGGACTGTGGTTGAACATCCCGAGTGCCTGTCCCAGATGACTTACTGAATGTATACACAATTTCAGAGTCATCCCTGAATGCCTTTATAAGCAACAAAAAAACCTTAACTGCCACTACAGTAAAGCAAATTTCATAAGTTTCTAAAAGCTTGACAATTGTACAGTGAGATCCAGATTTCTAAGTGACTAGAGAGGATCAAGAGGAGCAAGAATGGCAAACAAGACCATCGTGATAATGAAACTGCCGAAGATTTATTAACTGTTCCATTAGTCTGAGCTATGTAATGAGTTGTATAACATCACTAAAATTATGGTTTTGTCTTTTGTTTATACCCAACGTGCATGTGCGTGCACGTGTGTATATGTGTGTGTGTGTATGTGTGTGCCTGTGTGTGTGTGTAAATGTGTATGCCTGTATGTATGTGTGTGTGCGCATGCATGAAAAGGCTGCCCAATTGCAAACGGAAGCATTCCCACAATTATGACTCTATTTAAATGATACATATCAAAATTAATTAAACACAAAATAATCTCTTAAGGCAAAAATAATCTCTTAATGGAGAATGAGAAGTTACCAAAACATTTTTATGACCAAAAAATGTCTTCAAACCTTAGTAATCACATAGACTATAAAGCCATACACATTAAAACATCAAATGCTAGTTACTATTGCCCAATACTTGGCTGTAAATTATCAAACTCCCCTTTGCAACATCAGAAAAGGATGGCGACAACTTTCTGAGTTGCCAAACCCTGTCCTTTATGGGGGAAAAAAAAAGACATTCAAATGGAGGATTTACATGAACTTGTAGCTATCAACTTTTTGAAAATTGAGGTCATCTTTATGTGGGGCACAATCCGTGCTTACAGAAAGGAAATGAAAACTGGGGAACAGAAGCATTACCTGAGGGACAAAAGGTCCCTATGCCTGGAGAAGCCAGCAGTCAGCTGCCAGGGTTGCTTAGACTCTTCGGGTACTCACTTAGGTGACTGTGCCATTCAGAGCACACCAATCTCCACCACAGCCAGCAGGGAGCGCTGTAGGGAATGGGGACACAGGGGACACAGAAGGGGGCAAGTTTAAGGGAAGGAAGGAAGAGGAGTGAAATATTCAGCTGTGATGTGCTTACAAGAACAGTTGTATCTCACACCAGATCACCTACAGACAGACACTGCGTACATCTGCAGACACACTAACCACTCCGGGGGTCCTCACCCTCTCCACCACTGCCATTACTGCACTATATATCCACTTTTAAATGCACATAAAAGCACTAACAAAAATGAGACTGTTATGTGGAGTAAACGTTACATAAAGGCTGCACTGAATAACTTAACAGTAAATAAATAAATTCAGATACTCTACAGAAGAAATCTACAAATACAAATTATCACATCAGTTGAACTGCCCAAACCAGTGAAAACTGTAGTTCTCTCTCTGAACACTGAACATACATAACATTACTTATGAAAAATAGTCCAGCCTAGTGTGGTGGTTCACATCTGTCTTGCCAGTACTCCGGAGGCAGAAGCAGGGGAATTGCTGTGAGTTCAAGACCAATTGTCGAGAGACAATTTTGGTACAAATTGTGTTCCAGGCCAGACTAAGGTATGGCACTGGACCCTGCCTCTCAAGTGTAAAAGAAAGAAGGAAGGAATGGAGAGAGGAAGGAAGGGGGGGCAGAGAAGAAAAATAACTTATAAACTAGAGAATGTTCCAATAGTAACTATATCTGTATATCCAAGTGTCTTAAAGGTCTGGAGAACACTGTTAAGAACACTGGCTGCTCTTCCAGAGAACCCAAGTTCGATTCCCAGCACTTATGTAGTGGCTCACAAGTATCTGTAACTCTAGTTCCAGGGAATCTGACACTCTCTTCTGGCCTCCAGGAACACCTCAGGTATGTGGTGCACAGACATACATTCAGGCAAAAGTCTCATAAACATAAAATAAAAAATAAATAAAATCTCAAGAAAAATTTTTTGAATGAAGTGTAATATAGAGTTAATATACTGCCAATTTTTTAATCTAAACTCTCTGAATGTCAGGCAATTTTTTAAAATCTACCAAAAGGTATTGAGAACAAGCAATTTATATCCATCATGCTTTATGTGAGTGTGTGCACGTGCATGCGCGCGCGCGCACACACACACACACACACACACACACACAGCCATTACATGCTTATCTGGTACCTACAGAGGCCAGAAGAGGGTACCAGATCCCCTCAAACTGGAATTAAAGATGGTTGAGAACCAGTGGATGGGAGCTAGGAACTGAAAAGAGTTCTGCATGAACAGCTGGTGCTCTTAACTCCTAAGCCATCTCCCTCACTCATATAAATTTATTTCTCTAGGTTAATAAATGTGTTTCTGAACAACTTTTACATTCAGTTTCTACCACAGAAGCTAAAGGAGCAACGAGGAACAACCCAATCAGTAACTGGCCTTGACCATCATGGTGTTCTGTCCATAAAAAGAATGCAACCACAGAACTAAGGACAACTGTTTTAATAAGCATTCATGCATGCATGCATGCATGCATGCATACATACATACATACATACATACATACCTATAAAATAAATACCAATTGAGTCTTAAAATTGAAGATCAGTAAAGACTAGCTTCATTAAAATTGCTCACAGTAAATGTCCTTGTAAGATGAGGCCTGAAAGACGATCTGTTGTAAGGGATGTAAACAGCCTTAGTTATAATAGCCAGAAGCTGGAAGCAACCCAGATGTCCCTCAACCGAGGAATGGATACAAAAAATGTGGTTCATTTACACAGCTATTAAAAACAATCACTTCATGAACATTGTAGTCAAATGGATGGAACTAGAAAATATCATCCTGACTGAGGTAAACCAGACCCAAAAGGATATACATGGTATGTATTCACTGATAAGTGGAGATTAGCCCAAAAGCTCAGAATACCCATGATACAAATTACAGACCATATGAAGCTCAAGAAGAAGGAAGACCAAAGTGTGGATGCTTCAGTCCTACTTAGAAGGGGGAAGAAAATAATCACAGGAGGAAGAGGGAAGGGAGGGACCTGGGTAGGAGAGAAGGAAAGAGGAAAGGGGGGGGGGGGGTGCAGGACCAAGTATAGGAAGAGATAGAAGTCCAGAGGGCCAAGGAGAATGAATAGAAATAAGCAGCAGTGGGGGTAGGAACCACAGGAAAGTCCCAGATGCCAAGAATGTGAGAGGCTCCCAGGACCCAACAGGGATGATGTTAGCTGAAATATATAATGGCCAGGAGAGAGAATCTGAAGAGATCACCTCCAGTAGATAGGCATGCCCCCCCTCCCCAGTGGAGGAATGGGGCCATCCACCCATCTCAAAAATTTTAACCCAGAACTGTCCCTGTCTAAAAGAAATGCAGGGACTAAAATGGAGCAGAGACTGAAGGAAAGGCCATCCAGAAACCAACCCACCATGCAATCCAGTCCATCTGCAGACACCAATCCCCGACACTACTGCTGATGCCAAGATCTACTTGCAGACAGGAGCCTGGTATAGGAGCCTGGTATGGCTGTCCTCTGAGAGGCTTTGCCAGCACCTGAGTAAGACAGATGCAGACACTCACAGCCAACCATCGGACTGAGCCTGGGGACCCTGATGGAAGAGTTAGGGGAAGGACTTAAGTTGCTGAAGGGGATTGCAACCCCATAGGAAGAACAACAGTATCAACTAACCGGACCACCCAGAGCTCCCAGGGACTAAACCATCAACCAAAGAGCCATGGGTGGGTCCACGGATTCCTCTACATAAGTAGCAGAGGATGGATGGCCTTATCTGGCATCAGTGGGAGGGGAGGCGCTAGGTCCTGTGGAGGCTCCATGCCCCAGAGAAGGAGGATTCTAGAGGGGTGAGGTGGGAGTGAGTGGGTAGGTGGGGGAGCACCCTCTTAGAGGCAAAGGGGAGAGGGAAGGGTGGGGGGTTGTGGAAGGGAGACTGGGAAGGGGAATAATATTTGAAATGTAAACAAAATGATTAATAAATTAAAAGAGAAAAAACAACCCCCCCCCCCAAAAAAAGAAGTGGGAAAAAAGTGAAGTATTTGGGTGGGGGGAAAGAGATCATGAACTAACTGGATGGCCTCAACAATAACAACAACAACAAAACCACTTCCACTGTTACTGCCAGACTAAATGGTTGCATAGTCTCAATCAGATCATAAATTAAAAAGGAAGGGCATCTCTACTTCATAATGAACAGATCACAAGTTAACATATTCAAAACCAAACTTCCCATGTCCGATAGCCTGCTCCCCCAGCAGTCATCTCCGTTTAGTTAACGGCAACTCCATCTTGTCAGTGGCTTCCATTACCACTCTTCAGTCAACGGGCTCCACCTTCCCAGTACATCTAGAAACTGACCCTCAGCAACTCCAAGGCATCTCTCTCTCTACCTTGCTAACATTTTTTCACCTGCATAGTTAACTGTCTCCATTGGCCTTTCGCTTCTTCTCTTTCCTGTTGCTCACACAGCTGCCAGAGATCCTTTGCTTAAAAAAACACTCTAGTGATTTCCAACCTCACCTCAGTGTAAAAGCCAGTCACTACCAGTTTCCACATTGATACTGGATATAAGGAAACTTTGTCCCCGTAAATATAGAAATAAAACCTGAAACTAGGGGCTGGAGAGATGGCTCAGTGGTTAAGAACATTTGTTACTCTTCCAGAGGCCCTGGCTTGGTCCCCAGGACCCACAAGGAAGGACAGAAATTGCTGGTGGGTAACAGAGTGTAGAGACGAAGGCTACCTGAAGCCCTGTGCCTGTGCTGGCTTCTAACTCACCAAGTAGCCAGCAATGACTTGAACTTCCTGGGCTCCTTCTCCCTATGACCCACACTAAGACTGTAGGCATGTCCTGCCATGTCTCCCCATTTCAAATGTGGCACCCTAGATAGCCCTCAGGACCCTGTGCACATGAGCCGAGCATTCTAGATCTGAAGTTGGAGAACCCACATCTTTTGTCCCCTGAAGATCTGGTTCTGTACTTCAACTTGATCTGGACGTTGTTGTTGGGTGGGGAACAAACCCAGAGCTGCAAGCATGCCAAACAAGCTCCTCACCACTGAGGTATACTCTCCCCAGCCACAGCCTGGGTTTTCTTTCCTACTCTACTCTTTCACCTCACTGGAGGCCTCAACATCTTTCAAAATAACAAGCAAGCTACCACCGTCAGGCTGTTTGCATTGGCTCCACCCCCTTTCAGGTCTTGTGAAATACACCCCAGTTAAGCATTCCTGACTGTCATAACCAGGACCACGAACCCCATCCCCACCTTCCTACCCCTTTCTGTTACTTCTTAAACTGCATTTAACACTCTGTTACATTTTCACTATTTAACATTGATTGAGCCCCATCCTCTGATTAAAATGGAACACCATGATTGTGGGGGTTTCTGTTGATTTTTCTCATTGCTATGTTCTCAGTAGTACAAAGCAGGCATCCAGTAACTTATTTGTTAAAAAACTAGTATAGCTAATGTCAACATACACGTATTACTAGGGATTACATTAAAATGAATACTATAAAAAACAAAATTACTTTTAAATAATCCCAAATCTTATAAAAGTAAATTCATTTGTAATCCAAAAAGTGACCAAGTTTTCTCTCGGTTTCCTAATCTAAGTAAACCAACTCACAAATTTCATACATACAGCAATGTAGTTTACAAATAAGCTAAAACCACTGTTTATGCTTCCTAGAACAGAAGAGAATCAATTAAAATCATCCTTGCATCTGTAATGACCAATATGTGGTGTGTGTGTGTGTGTGTGTGTGTGTGTGTGTGTGTGTGTGTGTACACGCACATTTGCTAAGGATCTGGAATATACACATCTCTACAAACTGTCAAGCTTTGTTACAAAATGTGGGCCAGAGGTCCAGGCTCAAGCCTAAATTAACAGCACTTGGAAGCTGGAGGCAGGAAGATCAAGAGTCCTAGGTAAGGGCTGATGAGATGGCTCAGTGAGTAAGGAGGCTTGCCACCAAACCTGATGACCTGAGTTCCATTCCCAGGACCAACATGGAAGGAAGAGATCAATCTCCCACAAGTTGTCCTCTGACGTTCCACATATACACCATAGCATGCATGACCCTACACACACAATAAATATTTAAGAAATGTTAAGAGTTTCAAGCAAACCTGTGCTAAACAGCAAAACCTTGCCTCAAAACAAAACAAAAACAACAAAAAAATCATGTGACATGTGACAACTTAGTCTTTGAAAAGAGATCTAGTTACTTGAGAAAGTGACTGTGTGCACGAGTTGGTATATGGATACACAGATGTGGAGGCCGGAGAGTAACACCTGATATCTTCTTCACACACTCTCCTCTCTACCTCTTGAGATAGACTTGTCTCACTGAACATGGAGCTCACAATTCAGCTAGACTAGCAGGCCCCAAGCTCCAGGAAGTTTCCTATCTCCACCTTCCCAGTCCCGGGGTTAAAGACATATGCTGCTGCATGGAGGTTATATGTGGGTAGTAGGGATCTGAATGCAGGTCCTCATGGCTGTGCAGCGGGCCATGCTCAGCCTGCACTCGCCCTTTTAAACTGTCCTTCCCCTTAATTTACAGAACAACTCATACTGACACATTCAGGTTGTCTCTCCTACTGCCATCCTTGGAGCCAGCCTGGACCCAGAACCTTTCCAAATCTGGTTCTCCAAACACAGAGCAACAGATACGAGGTTCTGAAGGATACAGCATCCTTCCAGTACATAAGCTATCCAAGTCCATTTGTGGATGTTACATATCTCCTTTAGATATCGTTCCTGGACCCAGACTCCACAAACAAGACTTCTATACTAACTATATCCTTCTATTAGCTGGAATTACTTATTAGCAGTCAACCACAACCCAGGTACCAAGTTCACAAATGATGCCCAGGAAAATCTAATTTAGCTAAGCCTATTATTGACACCAAAATGAGCAGCAATCTCAATTCAAAATAAATCACTCTATAACCAGATCTTTGCTATCTGTGATGGTTTGTTTGAATGTGAACACCCTCCACAGGCTCCTATATTTGAATGCTTTATCCTTAACTTGGTGAAACTATTTGGGAAGGATTAGGAGGTGTGGCCTTATTGGAGGAGGTGAGTCACTGGGAGTTGGGGGGGGGCAGGCTTTGGGGTCTCAAAAGTCCATGTCATTCCCAGTTGGCTCTTTCTTTCTTTGCCTTGTGGAGGTAAGCTCAAGTGTTACTGACTGACTGCTGTCATGTTCCCTGATGTGACAGCCACAGACTCATCCTACAGAAATGTAAGCCCCTGGCTAAATGATTTCTTTTATAAACTGCTTCAGTTGTCATGTCTCTTCACAGATAGAAAGGTAACTAAGACACTGCTCCACTCTTTGCCATGACAAACTGATCAATGAATAGTTAGAACTGGGGCCTAAAAATTTTCTCTCCCAAGAATTTAAAACTTGGCAGGAAAGATCAGAGAGTCCTAACTCCAAAGTTGCAATTTTCAACCAGGAGCAGTTTTATCCCCTGAGGAACTTTTGGAAATTCCTAGAAATATTAAACACCTCACACTGCACAGAGTAGTCCTTTACAGCAAAGAACTATCTAGTCTACAATCTGAGACTGACAGGCTTGCTCTAAAATGAAGGCCCAGGGAAATTCAAGGAGTCTCCCTGTCTTCCACTTGTCTCAGGGTGTGTGGTCAGATCTTCCTCTGAATCTGTGACCCAGCCAACAGCTTCAACTACATTTCCCTTTTTACTTAGATTGACACATTTCTGTTGCCTGCAAACAAACTAACCATAGCTAGCAAAGTCATCAAGTTCAATCACTTGATACACATCTACATATTTTAAACCAGTCTCTCAGCCTTTCGGCTGACATTTGGACCAGATAGGTTTTCATTTTAGAGGTGTGTGCTGTCTGTGCATGGTAGCATCTGACAGTATCCCTGGCCTCTACCCACCAGGTGACAACCTTCCAAGTAAGTCACAATAATCAAAACTATTGCCAAATGTCCCCAGAAGAACGAAGTTCCAGTGGTTGACAACCACTGCTTCAAACAGGACAGACTGCACCCCATGAGGTATAGTCTACCTAGTCTCCTAATCTGCAGAAGATCCTGTGTATCATATACCATGTCCTGAGGCTGAGCGACTGAGGCAGGCATTTGCACTTGGATCTTTCTTATCACTTTTCAGTCCCAGTCTAATTAAATGTGTACCTTTGTCCCTGCCTGTCTCAGGGTGTGTGGTTAGATCTTCCTCTGAATGGTGACCCGCCCAACAGCTTCAACTACACGTATCTCCCTGCACATATACCTACACACATGTGCACAGAGAGACACAGAGCAACAGATAAAAAGGTGTAACAGTGAAATGACAGGTAGTTCCTGCTTGATCTTCCTTTCTTATATGTAAATGTTTTAAAGAACTTTCCATTCCCTTATGGGGAAAAAAGAAGATTCCCCTGTCACCACCTTCAATACATACCCTGTTCTGGCCTAAAAAAAAAAATCAAAGGCTTTTCCTGTTTCATTTCTCTTAAAATATCACACTTCTAACCTCTTCCTGTCTCTCTTTACACACCCCATAGCTGTTCAGATCAGTTAAGTCTACAAACTTTTCATTAAAGCAAGAGGCACTTAGAAAACAAACATTAGGCAAGAAACAGAGATACAACTTATAATACCCAAGCCATGCAGTATTTTCTTAAAGCATAAAGTATGTGTCAGTCTCTTATAAAACAATTTCTCTTCCACACTTGTCCAATGTGCCAACTTCAAAAGTGCTGCCCAGCCTCCAGTACCACCAGTTTTAATCTTAAAATGTTAAGTTTCACTCCAAGAGACCATTCTAGTTTTCTAGACAGACTTCTTCCTGGAAGAGTCTCTAAAGGAGAGCCTGGAAGGACTTGGACATTTTCCTAATTTTTCCTATGACAGTACAGGTTCCAACCCCCTCCCATGGTGTATTCCAGCACTGGACTCAGGCTATGCTGCCAAGGATGATCTTGATCTGACAGCCTTCACCTCCTGAGTTCTGAGACTATAGCAATCTGTCATCACACCGGGTTTATAAGGTGTTAGGCATTGAACCCAGGGCATCTTTCATGCTAGGCCAGTGTTCTACCCAGCTTGGTGAACTGAGTTCCACCTCCAAAACACACATGGTAGTATTTGAGACCCAGTTATCCTCAGACTTCCTTACAAAGGCTGGATCAGGCACTCATGTGCACCTTTGGATGCATACAGTAAGTAGAGGAGAAATATAGTAATCTTTTAAAAAATAAACTAGAAATGGTTTCTCCATTTCTTTAAAAAGAAAGAAAATGCTAATGTTTTAGAAACTTTCTGATTTAAAAAGAAATGCTCATTACTATTTACCACACAGGTGTAAGAAACCAGGAAGATTATAATGTAATCCTAAGGACTTAACACTAAGTATGTGAGAGTTATCTATGTGATAGAGTAAGCCATTACACTCCTGCTCTTAAGAGGTCTTCCCAAATGGACTTATACTGGAGAATTAAAGGATAATGCCTTAAGGCACTTATCGACTGAATTCAATTTTCTTTCAGGCATACAGAGTGATATAGTACCATTATCCTTGGGGGAGAAATAGGCAATAAAATCATTGTTTATGGATCTGAATTTTCTTATGGATCTAGAAATAGGCAAGGGTGAAGTGTATCACATGAGTCAGACTTACCCTAAGTAATAGACATTATTCAAAATAAGATGACTCAGTATTGCACTGTCTATATAATTTAAAAAAATATTCCCAACAAAGCATGGTAGCACAAACCTGTAATCTCAGTACTCGGGAAGCTGAGGCAAGATGACACTAAACTTGAGGGTAGCCTGGGATTCGTCATGAGTTACAAGACAGCCTGAGCTACATAATCCGTTTCAAATACACACACACACACACACTTTCTACTTAGTGATATTAAGAACCAAACACATGGTCACAAACTTTGCTATAGTTTGATACTTTATGTATACATACTATATGTATTGTATTTTACTCAATATGTCAGGAAAATATCTGCTGAATCATAGTATTGTTGTTGTTCAATATGTTCTCAACTGTAAAATATACACATACTTATATACATATATACGTATCCTGAGAATGAAGACTTATGTTTAGTATACAAGTCGATCATTAAATCTGAGAACCTCCCTTTAATCAGTTAAAAGCATTCATTAACTTACAAATAACAGAGGAGAGAAAGGGATCCTAACCAAGAGCTTTTAATTCCCTGTCACCAACTTGGAACAGGATCCTACATTTAGCCTGTGTCTTGAGACAAATATGGAGAAGCCAAGAGCTGTAACAAACTGCCAGTTTACTGAGTCATGTTTCTGACTAAAACTGTGTTATGAAATGGAAAGAATGACACGTCTGGGGTTTAAACACCAGAGACGTTAACTCCCTGAACTCAAGGGTCTCGGAAGCAAAATCGGAAAACTCTCCAGCAAGAACGATGCGGTACTGAAAACGACTTCCACGGAGAACTTGCCAAAGCTGAGAACTCCTGCTTTATTTCCCTAAAACAAATCCGAACTGTGCAAACAAGCACACCCTCCCGGGCATCCGAGCGGGAACGCCAGGTACGGGGCACCGAGAACAATCACAAGGTTAACGTTTCACTGGCACACACACACGCACACACACACACCCCAGTCCTCCTCGGTTAACGGAACCCGCTCTGCTGCGAGCCCCCGGGAGCTTCCGAGCCCGACGGGGTCCCAGCCCACCCCATCCACCCAGCACCTGAGTGACGCCGGGGACGTCATCAACCTCGGCGCAGGAGCGGCCCCCGGCGGATACCCCGGCCCACGGAGCCCCGCCGCCCTCCGCGTGATTCCTGAGGCCGGTCGGGGGCGCCAGTAGCACCGGCAGAGCCCGGACCTGCGACCTGTACCCCAGAGCCGGCGGCCAGCGGAGGGGACCGGCCCCGAGCGCTCGCTGACCTGGAGAGGTGCTTCAGGATCTGTTTCTTGATGATCCCAGCCATGGTGCCTGCCGGGGCTCGAGCGCCGCTCTCTCGCAGCTCTTCACAGCCTCCTCCTCTCTTCGCGGCGGTCTCCTCTCAGTCCCGCCTCACCGGGCCGGAGGAGAAGCGCCGGAGCGCTCACTCTCGGGAGAGACTCGAGGCCCTGGCCGAGGCCACAGCCGCCGCAGCCGCCGCCGAGAGCCCGGAGCATGACGCTCAGGACGCCGCGGCCGCCGCCAGCGCCATCTTGGCTGCAGCATCACCTAAGAGACCGGGGGCGGGGAGAAGAGTCGGGGGCGGAGCGAGCTCGAGGTGGGCGGGACCTGTGGGAGTTCGGGAATCTTCAGCCCTGCCCACTTCGGACTGCCACCCCGTCCTCCTCTGCCCTGATTCAGCAAGACCCCTTGACTCCCCTTCCCGGGTGCTACTTGTGCTTTCATCCTTTCTCCATCTGACCTTAATTTTGTCTGTGCCTCTATCACTGACTTTTCCTTCCTAGTCTTGCTTCTTCATTTCCTCCGAACTCAACTTTCGTTACTCTTTTGGCCATTTCAGCTTTTTATCTCAGTTTCTTTTGCCAAGATCCTTCCCTTAGCCTAAGGGCTGTACTTTAATGTTTCCATTCGTTAAACTAACCTTAAAGGAAGTGAAATTGACCGCATGTCATATTTAACCGAAGATACCTAAAGACCTAGAAATTAGAAAGAACGTCTAGGGCCAGTGAGATGGCTCTCAGCCAGAAAAAGTACTTGTCAAGCGAGCTTGATGATCTGAACTTGCTGCCCAAACCACCATGAAGGAAAGAACTGTTCTCGGAAGTTATCCTCTGTACACACACACACACACACACACACACACACACACACAGGCACTTAGTATACATTTTTTAAATGGCATGTCCAGATTGAAGTCCTGGTTCTAATATTTTTCTACCAATGTTAACCTGGAAAGATCGTTTTCACCTTTAGGTTTACTTAGTGTATGGGTGTGAATAGAATATGAATGTGACTTTGGTCACACAAGTGGAGGTCAGAGAACAGTGTAGAGGCTCACCTTCTTCTATCTCTTCCCTAACAGCTGCTTGCATACTCCAGGTTAACTGGCTCCGAGGATTCTCTTGTTGGTCTCTTGTTGCCTCTCCCATATTACCTAAAGAGTGCTGGGATTACAGACATCTATCTGGCTTTATGTGAGTTCTGGAGACTCAAGTTCAAGTCCTCACGCTTGCATGGCCATCATATTGTCTGCCAAGCCAGCTCTCCCAGCCAGTTAACCTCACTGTTAATCATCTTTAAAATATAGTGTCTGCCCTTAGAGATGGTTTGGCAGGGGCCCTAGTAGGTACTGTTGGTGTGTCTGGGCCATGTTGGCTGGCCGCCTGTTGTAGAAGCAGGTTTGGGAAAAGATAATGACTCACTGAAATGTTTCCTGAACAGTTGGGAGATAGACAGTCCAGCCATTTGAGGTGGGAAGAACCAGTATTAAAATTAACAATGCTTGAAGCGAAGCATGCCAGGTTAACAAACAAGAATTTGCTAACACAAATACTGTGTAGGGACGAAAGCAGTCTGAGCTATTCAAAAGGAATCAAGCTGGGTGTAGTGACACATGGGTCTATCTCAGGACTTTAGGAACAGAGGCAGGGGGATTGCTATAAGTCTGAGGTCATCATGATCTACCTAGCAACACTCTTTTTTTTTAAACAAAAATAAAAGAATCAAGTTTTTAAAAATAACTACAAAACAAAAATTTAATTACTTGGACATAGGATCCATAACAACTTATAAAAATGCCTGTCTTGGGACTGACTCCTATTTGAAAGCTGGCATGACAGTCATGTGTTGTACTTCAGAGCCTTACTAGGCTAGAGAAGGCTGCCTACAGCTGGCAGTGTCCTGTCCCTGGCCAGGTGACTCATTCGCAGTCTCCACCCCAACCCTGCTCCTCTCAGTCTCTGAGCTTCAGTAACAAAACATTCCTTATCCCCAGGCCCAACCCCTTTCTTCAGATGACCAAGAGTTTCTTATCTTAGAAATAACTGTAGGTAGAAATCAGCTGTATTTACAGAGGAATAAATGTTAAAATTAACATTTGATTGACAAAACAAAAGCTTTGGGGGGTGGGGCAAAGAAGGATTAGCTCAACTTCCTGCTTTGTCCTGATTATGAACTATTAGGAAAAACAAATGTAGAGCAATAGAACACAAGGAAGTTCTTAAGGCCCAGGCAGTCTCTGAGTACAGTGCAGACTGGATAGTCTAGTGTACTTCAAACTGCCAACACCCACAGGCACCTTTTCTCTGCCCTGGACTTCCTACAGTGTCACAATAACTCTGATTATAGCAGCTGCCTGCCTTCATCATTTTAGTTTAAGGGCTGGAAAGATAGCTCAGTGGTTAAAAGCACTGGCTGTTCTTCTAGAGGAAGTGGGTTCAAATCCCAACATCCACTTGGTGATTCATACCTGTTTGTAACTCCAGGATCTGACACCCTCACACAGACATACAAGCAGGCAAAAAAAAAAAAAAAAAAAATATATATATATATATATATATATATATATATATAAAAGTAAACTATTAAAAATTTTAGTTTATATGTACTCATAGTACACACAAGTGTATGCAAAAGTTAGGGAAAAGATTGGTGCAATTAATTTTTAGCATCTTTAACAATTTTTGGAGCCCTTTGATTTTAAAAACATATATCCAAAAGGACTTTTATATACCATTTACTTATTGGTTAATTGAGATATGCTAATTTATATGGACATATAACCCACATATATCTAACTTGGCTCTGGTATGCAAACTTAGTTTTAAAGTTTAAAATGAGCCAGGCAGCGGTTGTACATGTCTTTAATCCTAGTACTGTAGAGGCAGAGGAAGACAGAACTCTGAGTTTGAGGCAGCCTAGTCTCCAGAGCAAGGTCCAGGGTAGCCCTACACAGAGAAACCCTGACTCATAGAAAGAGAAAGAGAAAGAGAGAGAAGAGAGGACAGAGAGGAGAGAGAGAGAGAGAGAGAGAGAGAGAGCGACTGAATGAATTAGTTAATAACTATTCATTCTTTAATTAGTATTTTAAAAAGTTATAGGCAAACTGGTCCCTGGTGGTACACAACTTAGATCTCGGCACCTGGAAGACAGAGACAGGTAGATCTCTTGAGTTCAAAGCCAGCTTGGTCTACAGAGTGAGTTCCAGGACATCCAGAGTTACAGAAAGAAACTCTGTCTCAAAAAAACAAAAACAAACAAACAAAAAAAGAAAGAAAATATGTTATAAGCATAGATAGGTAATTCCTGCACCTTGGGCTATTTCAGATATGGGTATATATGGGTATATATCAGAAAGGATTGTTTTCAAAATATGCTGGGAAAAAATGAAAATAAACTAAGAATTTATAAAAATACATCGGTGATATCAAAACAATAAAAGAATATAGGGTAAGTCTATCCGCTTATTTACTTGGCTAGGTTGTTGTACCTAAATAAATGCATATGTAAATGTCACTTGAAATTTTCCGTATTTAAAAAAAAAGGAAATTGTTGAAATAGGAAAAACTGTTGCATTCTATTCCTCTTTGTCACCCAGCCACAAGGCGGTGTTTTTAAGAGACAAAAGTGACCACAAAGTTATGTCTACAAAAGGAAAAGAAATTGCACTACCTCCTAGGGGTGCACCAGGAAGGTACATGGGTTTGTGCATAATCGAACAACCTAACCTGTTTTGATGAACTCGTGTGTAATTAAGACAGTTCCTCATACCTGGAGTCATAGCTCATCAAGTAGAGACAGAAAGACCATCTGACGCCTGGAGTTCGAGGTTAGTGAGAGAGGGAGAGTGAAGACTTAGAGGATGTGGCAGAAGTGAAAAGAGGGAGGACCAGAGTGGTGGGGGGAGGAAGGAAGGAAGAGAGAAAGAAAGGCCCGCCCTCGAGAATGGGGGGAAAAAAGGTGTGGGTTGACAATTCATGTTAACATTTAATCATATACTATAAAGCAAAGCCTTTAAAAATATCTGTGGCTTGCTGGTAGTGACAACCTCCCTACAAGAACGCCTCCACCCCTCTCCAGAAAGGAGAGAGGGGAAAAGCGAAGCAGGTCCTGCCAGCTGAGGAGCCGAGCTCCTGGCTCAGGTTGCTGTAAAGTCACCACAGCCCTTAGCCCTTAAGAAGGATCACTTTTCTGTTTTGGCTGGTCTATTCTCTGCTAACCTCTAGGAAGAGGAGCAAGGCCGACTGAAGGATGTTCCTTCCGAAGGATGCAGGATAAGAAGCACCCTAAAATAAGCAGAAAACCACCCCAATAAACACGTTTTGGATATTTGAAAAAAAAAAAAAAAAAAAAAAAAAAAAAATGTTTTCCTAAACAACAACAAAGCAAAAATCATTCCTGCACCCTAAGAGTAAACAACCTAAAGAGAATGTAGGGTCATGTGACCAAGCCCCTGCCCTGTCT
The DNA here is from genome assembly GCF_011762505.2 of Arvicanthis niloticus. NCBI lineage: Eukaryota > Metazoa > Chordata > Mammalia > Rodentia > Muridae > Arvicanthis > Arvicanthis niloticus. The sequence goes on along the minus strand of NC_133429.1, from coordinate 13,554,466 downwards.
CTTGACTCAAACTCAAATGTTGTTGTTTTTTGTAGTGTAAACTTGGGCAAGATTTTTTTTCTTTGAAAGGCTTACCTGTAGGAGATAGTTGTATCTAACCTCTGTAATTTGTGAGGGCTGAATGAGATTCTGCACATCTTTTAACAAAGTGCCAAGTGTAAAGGAAATTTTCTAGATGGTGGCGTCATCTATTCCTCATCGTTTTTTTAGAAGGAAGCAAAGGGTTGCGAGAGGACACAGTGAACAGAAAGATTCATTCAGAGGAGAATTTACAGTCTCACTCTGTACCAGGGGTCCTCCCAGAACTTTTTGCCCCCTACTCTCCAGCCCAGGGGCTGGGCTTCCCTTCCCTTCTCCCAGCCTAATCCCTAAATAACCTCAGCCACTTTAGCTAGATGGTCTCTTGGTCATTTTGCCTGGCTCCTGTCTCTCTTGGTCTATTTGATTCTCCTGTCTCCTCCCCGCCCACGTCTCCTCTCAAGAACTGGTTCAGTCTACAGGCTGGATTTGCCCGGTTCACTCTGGACCCTTCCAGATACCTCTGGTTGTTTCCTTCCTCCTATCTACAATAAAACTTTATCCTCGACCATACCTAGGAACAATCATGTTTTTTCATTTTTCTACTCAGAGGTATTATTTCAAAAAATAAACAAGCCACTTCAATTTGCTTAAAAAAAAAAAAAAAAACTGACTTTGAAATCAAAGACTAGAGTTAGAAAGACAGCCTGGCAGAATTTTATACAACGATGAGAAAAGAAAAGAACGGAGCCTTTCAGAGCCCAGTGGTGGTATAAGCCTTCACAATGATGTTAAGGACAACTCAAGCTAATAAAGCTAAAATATTCAGAAAAGTGCCGGACACAACAGAGTGGAAGCTCTTGGCAATTCAGTAGGCAGAAAAAAAGTTCACAGCTCTAAACAGTTGGTGACGGTGATCGTATGTTGTAAAGAAAACAACATCTTAAAAGTTCCTTTTCAAAACAGCAACTGTTAAAGAGGCCCCGTCACTAATTATAGTTACAGTTTCATTGTGGGAAATTAGTGATAACAGTTTCACACTTGCTCTTCCTTGACAGAGAGAATGCACAGTACTCCAAGTAGTATGAATGCAGTAGTGCTTTCAAATTTACCTGCTTAGTAATTGACATTTAATTTGCAAACTGTAAATTTTAAATTCAGGGGCAAAGCGCTTGCCTAGAATGCCATAAGGTTCTGGGGTTTGATCCATAGGACCAGAAAAGGGGAGGAGGGGTGTTATAATTTTTAAAAGGTTGAAACATGATTGACATAACAAATTCATAATGACCATTTTCCTAATTTGCCTCTGTTACTATGATAAAATATTAACCACAACAACTAGAGGGAGGGAAGGGCTTATTTGGTGAGAGTCCATCACTGAGGGAAGTCCAGGTGCCATACCAGAACCTGGAGGCAAGATCTGAAGCAGAGACCACCACAGAAGAGGAACACTGCCTACCTACCAGCTTGTTTCCTCTGACTTGCTCAACAACCTTTCTTACCCAACCCAGGCCCACCAACCCAGGAACAGCACAACTCACAGTGGGCTATACTGCCCCACACAATCAGCTATTGTAAACGCCCCGTAGACATGTGAGCATGGTCTCACCAACCAATCAGATGGAAGAATTTCTCAGTTGATATGCCCTCTTCCCAGGTGACTCTACTTTTGGGCAACTTAACTAACACAAAGACCAAAGATTTGCTAAATCATAATACAAGAACTTGAGTCTATTGGATATTCATCCTAGACTTACATGGCACATTTAAACTCTCTTAGAATTATGCATCACTTAAATATACTTGTATTTGAAAAGTTGGGTTTACACACTCGAGATTATCTGTGAGAAAGCATGGGAAGCGAGTGTGGAAGGGGTGAGCGTGAAGAGAGTCAGAGCTTTTATTGAACAGTTTGTGCTGAAGCTGGTTCGTCTTGCTCCTAAGGATCAATTGTCTCTTTTCTCCCAAATATGACTCGTGTTTGGTAACTCCCGTATGGTTTGAAGTCTACTATAATAATGGTATTCTATTCACACAGTGAAAATTATTAAACACTACAAACCAAGGCTTCTTTCCTCTTTAGAGAGCTAGTGGTTAGGTATTTACAACCATGCTCCTGTTACATGGGCTAGAGGGTAACTTACAATTGAGGGACTGGCCCTGCAGATAAAGATACTTTATAGCCACAAGTGCATGGACATTGCATAAATGGAAGAAAAATTATTTTGAGACACGCTCTCTCTACATAGCCCTGACTGTCTAAGAATTCACAATGTAGACCAGGCTGGCCTCAGACATTCAGAGATCCACCTGGCTCTATCACCCAGGTGCTGGGACCAGAGGTGTGTGCTACCACACCCAGCTAATAATATTTTTAAGATTATGATAGTGTAAGAAAATATAAGGAGACTATTTCACAGATATTAACAAGCCATGGCTATGTCTATGATAGGTGATCTGGGGAGATTTTTTTCAGTTACTTTTCTCATTGCTGTGATAAGTGTTGGGAACAAGCAAAAGAAGCTTATTCTAAGTACTACCACTTCCTTTTGAGAGTCTAAATTCTAGACTGGGAAACTAAATCCAAGGTCCCAGGCCCTAGGGATTGAGGACTTCCCTATAGCTGGACAGCTTCTGTTGCAAACAGTTGTCTAAGTCGAGACATTTCAAGGTCGACTTATAAGGAAACAGTTGTCTGAGTCCAGACATTTCAGGGACACCTTCTCCATCCTGCTGGCAGGAGCAAATAAGTTCATGGTTCCAGGCCTAGGGACAAACATCTATCTACATGTTTTCTTAATTGTCTGTTAACTGGTAAAGAATATAGAAATGGTTGCTATCTAAACCAAGGTACATACGTGATAAAAATATATAACCAGTTGCCTGTTATGCCCTAATTGACTATGTGCAACTTGTCTAGTCCATGTTCCCTTTTCATTCTACATTTCTGGGCCAGAGTCCAGGAGAGACCCTGACTGCAAAAGCTGAATTAAGGACCTTGAAGCCATGAGCCCTGGATACAGCCCAGTCTCCAAGCAAGGGTACTCCCTTGCTTAACCTGTAATGTCAAAATTACAGTTGGATAGCCCTGCAGCACCCCCTCTGCCCCCTTTTGTGTTCCTGTTCTTTAAAAATGTTATACAATCTCCCTTTGGGAACATGGCTTAGATCTCGCACTGACCTCCTCCCTGTGTGCTTGGAAAATAAAGCTTTCATTTTTTAAGCTTCTGTCTCTGAAGTGAGTTTTCTCAGCTTCCACCCCGAACCCAACAATAACATAAAACTGACAAAAGCAACTTGAGAAAGGGTTTATTTCAGCTCACAGCTGGCTCATCGAGCCAGGCAGTGGTAGCTCAGGCCATTATCCCAGCACTCAGGAGGCAGAGGTTCTTTGAGTTCAAGGCCAGCCTGGTCTACAGAGTGAGTTCCAGGACAGCTTGAGCTGTAAAGAAACCCTGTCTGGGGAAAAAAATGTACATTCTATCATGTTGAGTACGTAGCAGCATCCTCAGGCAGGGGGTCACATAGTATCTCTAGGCAGGAAGCAGAGTGCAATGAAAGCTTATGATCAGCTTGCTTTCTCTTTTAATTTCTTATTCAGTCTGGCAGAGTGGGTCTTCAGATCTCTGTCAATCTAATGCAGAAAACCCTTTCCATATATGCCAAGAGATTTGTCTCAAAGGGGAATCTAGATCCTATTATGTTAGTAATCAATATAAACTATCTTTTGTGAACATGGCAGTCAGTTTTAAATCTTAACCTTCTGCTCCTTGTCCCCACAGGCTCATGACCATCTCACAGTGCACAATGTATCCACTCCATTGTTTTCTTAACAGTCCTCATTGAAAGGGCTCTATCAGGCCAGAACACGGCAAACACTGCAGACAGGTTTTGCTCTTATATCCCCTTTTCCTCTCCCTTGCCAAATCCTGGTACATTCCTGAGGCTATCCCCCAAGATCTATTGCATTATTTGGCCACTGACTCATTCCTGAGACAAAACACCAAGTTTCAATAATCAAAATTCGTTATTTGGCTAATATGTCCAATCGGGATTTACCAACACATAGACTCTCCCCTTTTTGCTTTAAAAACCCACTCCTCCAGAAACACCTTCTCTTCTCTTGCTTTTCTTGCTTGCTGCTGCTGCCTTTCATTCCTGTTGCAAAGCAGTTCCAAATCCCTAGAAATACATGGATAGTATTATCACAGGAACAGTCCCACTTCTTGGTACCAATATTCTGTATTACTTACCTTTATCATTGCTGTATGCAATACCTGGCAAAATTCTCTTGGGGGGGGGATTTGGCTCACAGTTGGAGGGTGTAGTCATGATGGGGAAGTCATGGTGGCAGGTGATGGAGGCAAGTGGTCATAAGGTCTCCACAGTCAGGAATCAGAAAGCAATTAATCATTTCAATCTGGAAGTTAGTACGGGTCTTCATAACACAATTAACCAAACTAGAATAATCCCTCATATACGTGCATGGAAATCTGTCTTCTGGGTGATTCTATATCTTGTCAAGTTAGCAGTCAAAATAAACCATCACAGGAGGCTAACCAGATTTCTGATTTATAGAATGTTTACTAATAATTATGCTTTCATTTCAGAGGAGAAATAGGACAGAGGCAGGAAGGGCACTGAGAAGGTGCTGACATTGTTTCAGGCCAGAGAGGAGGAAGCAAGATCAGTTGTAGATTCCAGAGATTTAAGAATTGGCAGTAAAGTTTCTATCTTGCTTGGAGCACTGGGTGAAGCTTGGAGCACTGGGTGGAGCTTGGAGCACTGGGTGGAGCTTGGAGCACTGGGTGGAGCTTGGAGCACTGGGTGGAGCTTGGAGGAACAGCCATCTCTGAGATGAGTGCAGCAGGTGGAACAAGTGATTATGGGAAGGTAATATGTAGTGTTACATTTCCTGTGTTTAAAGCTTTCTCAGGATTTGTGGGTGGCAGCATTTAATACTTAAAATTCTAGCTTAGAATGCATCTTCCTTCGTCAATGACAAGTAAAGCCAAGAACATTTGATCAAAAAGAATGTAAAAGGTGAGGGAAGTCAAAACAATGTTTAAATAAGAAAGGGCTGAGGCACAGAAGGAGAAACAAGATTGAAAGAGCAGAGTTTAAGCATCAGAGGCAAATAGAAGTGACGGTTGCTGTGTGATAGATTTGAAAGAGCTGTGTCACTTGACTGCAGAAAAAGAGCTGACCACCTTTTTTGTTTGGGGCTAGTTTTTATTTTGCTGGTTTTAAGATTAGGACTCTACAAGAAGTACCGGGCCTAGCTTGATATACATCCCAGGCTGGACTGAACGAGGTGATCATCCTGCCTCAGCCTGAGTTCTTACCACCTTAGTAATTGAGTCAGATAAAATAGAATGATGATGTTGGTGAGAATTAACTTTAGACATTCAGAAAGGTTTTCCTTTTATTGAAAGTGCTAGAGATCAGAACCCAGACCCCTTGGGTAGGTTAAGAAAGCACTCCGCCACTGAGCTTCACCCCCACACTCTAACTGACGTTTCTGTTTGTTTGGTAGGTTGGTTTCGAGATAGGATTTCTCTGTGTAACCCTGGCTGTCCTGAAACTAGCTCTGTAGACCAGGCCAGTCTCGAACTCAGAGATCCAGCTGTGCCACCCTCTTCCCCACCAGTGCTGGAATTAAAAGTGTGCACCAGTACTGCCTGACCTTAATTAACTTTTTAATATAAATCAGTATAGATATCACTAGAATACACTGCCTCATTTGAAGGACTTTCATGGTTAGGTTGACAGAAGGTGCATGAATCCCCAGGTTTTTGTCCTCAGAACCACACAATCCAGGCAAGGTGGCACAGGTCTGTAATTCCAGAATTCCTAACGGTGGAGACAGGAGAATCCCAACTTCAGGAGTATCATTCTATATAGTAAATTTGAAGCCAGCCTGGGCTATGTTAAACCCTGTCTCAAAATAAATATTAAGCAAACTAAAATGATGATAACAGTATCTATTGACAGGTGCTTGATTTCTAACACTAATATTAAACCATTCTATAACATAGTGTGAGTCATATTACTTTATTTTATAAGTGAGATAACCCAAGACTGATTAAGTTGCTTAAACATTTATAAATGTCATAGTCACAGTTTAAATTAAGAAGGCTACACTCTTAGCTCTGTATCTCCTGGAGTTTTAAAAACTACTTGATATGTGTAAAGAAAGCCGGTCACCTTACCCTTATGCATGGTTGTGCGTTCATTTTTATCAGATTCATTACCCAAGATTATTTTGCAGCCAAGTCTAGAGTCCAATCAAAAAAAATTTGAGACAAGGTCTCTGTAGTATGCATCTCTGGCTGCCCTACGTAAACCAGGCTGGTTTTTAACACCCAGAGATCCACCTACCTCTGTCTCTCTAGTGCTGGGATTAAAGGTGTGTGCCACTACGCTCGGCTCCAAAATTATTTTTCTCAATATTATGAAACACAAGCCCTCCGTTGTACAGAAACACCCAGGAAGGATATCTAATTCCAGGAGTCAGAACAGACAGTGAACATGTCAGATGTCAAGAAGTCCTTTGTAGAGAAGAGACATAAATAAGTACTGGAGAACAAGTAGACGCGGGATTCATTAGGGAGTGTGCCAATAAGTTAAAGCACAACGCAGATAACAAGACAGCACATACATAATTTATTGTGACCAAATCCTCCAACCTGATGACAAGTGCCAAGAAAAGAAGGTGAGGCTGAAAAGACCTCGTATCCAGTTCCATGGTGCGTATGGTTTTGTACTCAATTCTTCAAGGCTAGGAGTGTCTTAACTACTCCAATCGGACACACGCACACGCAGCCCACCAAAGGGCTCACTAAAAGCTTTCATTCGCCAATGTGCGCAGTAAGAAAAAATAAGAGAGAGAAAGTGCTTAGCAGTTTCTACTATGGAATGTTGCTGCCATCGAAAAAAAGAGATGCGTTTGAAAACTGGATGTAAGGAACAAGTCTACTCCGCTGCTTGACTTCCTGCGTACTCAGTTGTCAGGGTAACCGGAAGCTTTCTGTAGGCCACACCCCCATCGACCATAGAGTACCGGAAGAAGCCTGAGCAGAGGAGACCCAAACAGTGGGAAAGTGACTCCGCTGCGGCGTGGTGGGTTCCGAAATGACGACCTTAGTTCTGGATAACGGAGCTTACAACGCCAAAATCGGTTACAGCCATGACAATGTCTCGTAAGTGGTCGTCGTCCCCGAGGGACAGGACATGTACGCCTTGTGGTTTGACAGACTGTGCTGATCCACAGACGCCATCGCGTGGCTCCAGCCTCAGTCAAAGGATGCTCAATTTCGAGCTGGGTTGATTGGTTGGTTTGATGCTTTGAACTGAAACCGATTTTGTTTTTTGTTTGAGGCCGCGGGGCTCCGGAGCTGGAATGTGTGTTTCTTTTGGTAACAGGAAATAGGCTTCTCGAGATTGAGGGGACCAAAGTTTATGAAATTTCAGAAATAATGGGCAACGTTTTGGGCATGCTCCCCCATTGGAGGAGCACACTTAAAGGTTTGCTTCGGATCCTCAAAAGGTTCAATGCCCTCCCCAACCTCCCAAATAGCAAAACCCACATTATTAGAGGCCAGGGAGTTTGAAGGCATTGGGCAGGCAACTTGAATAACGTGGTTGGTAAAATCAGGAACGCTTCGGTGGCATCTTAAGATGTGTTTTGTAAAATGTATGTTTGAATAAATAGTAGATTTTTCTCAGTGCTAGAACTGAAACCTAAGACCTTGCATAGATAAGTAGCACCTTCCCACATAGCTACACCACCTTCAGATCCTCCTGCCTCCACCTCCTCCTGATTTTAAGATTACAGCTGAGGGCCACTACTTCAGGATTAAGTGGGCATTTGACTGAATTTTTTTTTTTTTAATGCTAGGTGTTGAACTCTTGCACAATGAGCAAGCACTGTATTACTTAGCCCAGCTCACATGACCAGATTCTCACAACTTTAGTGGTGATGGAAGCCATTTATTAAAATAAGGCTTCTACGTAAGATTTTTTTTTTCCCCAATAAGAACCAGGTGCATGGGGCTGGAGAAATGGCTCAGCCAGCCCTTTTCTGCTCTTCTAGAGGACCTAGGTTCAATTCCCAGCACCTACATGGCAGCTAACAATTGTCTGTAACTCCAGACCTAAGAGATCCCACACATCCTCCTCTGGCCTCCATAGGCACCAGGCACACACACACACACACTTGATGCACAGACATACATGCAGGAAAAATACCTATGCATATAAATACATAAATAAACAAACAGATGCATGTAAATACATATAGAATCGGTTTTTTGTTTTTTTGTTTTTTGTTTTTTTTTTAATGTGCTGGAGAATGAATCAGCCTAGCACACGTCAGGAAAGTGCTGTACTGCTGAATTACAGGCTCCTCTCCCTTGTAGTTCTTGATGGCCCAGCTGGGCATTGTGTATCCTAAGCTGGTCTCAAACTCATGACTGTCCACCTGTCTCAGCCTCGCGAGTGCTGGATTTATAATAAGCATAACCCACCACTCATGGCTACCTGATCTCTTGTTAAAGATCGAAATCAAGGCCCACAGCCAGACTTTAGAGATCGAGAGACCTTGGAACACTCAGCCCTAAATAGTAGTATCTCCAGCAAATCCTTCCCCTCAGAGCTCAGGGAACCCTGTGGAAGAGGAGACAGAGTGTCAGTGCCAGAGGGGATGGAGGACAGCAAGATAGCAAGGCCTTCTAAATCAACATGAGCAAAGGTCATGAACTCACAGAGACCAAAGCAACATGCACAGGTCTGCATCAGGTCCTGTATGCTTATATTATGGCTTCCAGTTCAGTGCTTTTATGGGATTCCTTAGTTTGGGAATGAGTTGGTCTCTGATTCTTGTGTCTTCTTTTGGGCTCTTTTCCTTCTTTTTTTGTCCTGTCCAACTTAAATGTGATAGTTTTTGGTTTATCTTATTATATTTTATTTTGTTATATTCTTTTTAAAAAATGGATGGATAAGTGAGTGAGTGAATGAATGAATGAAAACCTAGCTTCTAGAGTAAAGGTTAAAAAATGAATTATCATTTGTACCTGCTGGGAGAGGGAAAGTAAGTTTCCTCCAATTGAGGGACGCTGGGTACATAAACCACTCCAGGGCAGGCCTCATGGTCAGGTGTAGTTGATCAATATGTAGTGGACTCCACAGGTTTTGTTGTTGTTTTTGTTGTTGTTTTATGTATGTGTATGTATGTGTGTGTGCTTTTATTTGGTTATAGTTTGGTGGGGTTTTGTGGGGGGAAGGAGTTATAGTTTTGGGGGGGTTATTGTATTGGTTTCTTGGTTTTTTGATAAAGAACTTGAAGTTTGGTGGAGAGGGAGGGGCTGAAGATCTGGAAGGACTTGGGGAAGGGAAAGAATATGATCAAAATATATTTAAAATTAAAAATTGTTTTAATAATAAAAATACAACAAAAAAGAAATGGGGAAGAACATGGCTATAAATTGTTACTTTCTTCCTGAGAACATCTCATCAGTATGTATCATGTCCATGTACTTTGACAACAATTTGTTAGCACTTGAGGAATTGTTTAGAGAGATACTTCTGAAGAGTAAGTACAGGAACACTAAGCCTTATTGTAGACACCATGTCAGTTAAGTATACTAGAACACATCCATGCAATCAACAGACAGCAGGGCAGCTTCTATTAACTGTGGCATTAGGATCAAACCCAGGTCCTTAAGCATGTGCTCTACAACTGAGCCACACCAGTTTCTTCTAAGGGGCCATATCTCACAGGCCAGTTCCCAGCTCCTGGGCAAGTGCTGGTCTTTCCTCTGGTGCCAAATATCTGGGATTACTATATAACACTGTGTCCAGCCCATGCTGATTTTAAAATCAGACCTTCCAAGAACATTTAAACAAGCAGGAGGAAAAAAAAAAAAAGTTGCTAGTGTATAGCAAGTGAGAGTAGGCACAACCTTTTTATGGTATTATCTCAGTATCACGGTGTGTGTACATGAGTGTGTGCATCCATGTGTGGGTATGGTGTGGTCTGTCTTTTTATCTAAATTGTGAGCTCATAGAGATCGGCATCTATCTTTAAAGTGTAACTAGTTCTTAACTTTGTCTTCTGTGGCATAGTGTACCAAAATTTTGAACTTGGTATTAAGAATGTCTACCTTAAAGTTTGAGGGGAAAAAAATAGCTAGACATAAGGACTGCCAGAGACCATAATCTTCAGTCTTGCTAAGGGAACATTTCTCTTTTTTGGTTTTGTTTTGTTTTGTTTTTGTTTTTTTGAGACAGGGTTTCTCTGTGTAGCCCTGGCTGTCCTGGAACTCACTCTGTAGACCAGGCTGGCCTCGAACTCAGAAATCTGCCTGCCTCTGCCTCCCAAGTGCTGGGATTAAAGACATGTGCCACCACTGCCCAGCGGGAACATTTCTTTTTCAATCTTCTTTGTAGTTTTTTTTTTTACAGTGCAGCCTCTGTACTAACTTGTTGTGGTTATAAAATAATTTGTAAAATAGCTGATATTTATATTTATTTTCTATTCTATACTTCTGAACTCCCTCCCTATTGCAGGGATGAGATTCTTTAATTCTCATAAGCTTTTGTTTGCTTACTCTAAATAAGTTAAAATAAAAAGAAAGAAGACCTCTCGCCCATGTAACAGTGGGACCACACCCACCCTATGGGTTCTTTAGGATCCTCTGAGAAAGACCAGGGTTCAGGGCAGAACCTGTTGAACAGTGGCCAGCACCTCGAACTCAACAACCCATAAGTGTTGTCATAGTTACTCAGAGACAATGAGAAATGCTAGTTTGCCTTTTAACTAAAAAGTACTTTTTAGGGATTAAATATTTGGAAAGTAATTCTTTATTTCTTTGCATCTAGGGTTATTCCCAATTGTCAGTTCAGATCCAAAACAGCACGTCTTAAAACATTTACTGCTAACCAGATTGATGAAATAAAAGACCCTTCAGGACTCTTTTACATTCTTCCTTTTCAAAAGGTAATCTAATTGTTTCATTACTAATATTATGAACCTATAATTGTCTGTCTCTCTGTCTGTCTCTGTCTGTCTCTGTCTGTCTCTGTCTGTCTGTCTCTGTCTCTCTCTCTCTCTCTCTCTCTCTCTCTCTCTCTCTCTCTCTCTCTCTCTGTGTGTGTGTGTGTGTGTGTGTGTGTGATATGAGCGTGCCATCCCAGGGCTTGTGAGCTGGCTCTTCTGTTTTATCTTTATGTCAGTTCTGGGGCTGGGACTCAGGTTGCCAGGCTTGTGAGGAGGGCTTCTTTACTCCCTGAACCACATCTTGCCCTTAACGTCATGTTTAAAAACTACTAAAATATTCTTGGTCATTAAGTTTTTATTTTGTTTTGTTTATTTTATTTTAGGGATACTTGGTGAATTGGGATGTCCAACGACAAGTTTGGGATTATCTTTTTGGAAAAGAAATGTATCAGGTAACAAGTTAGAGTATGTATTAAAATCTATTTCTGTGTTTTAATTCAAATGAAAAATGGGGACTTACATTCATAAACTTGCATGTTAACATTTATAAACTTATAGTTATATGTATGTAAGGCACTTGGATATAGATTTCCTAGATTTAATTTATTTACTTTTGGAGAGAGAGTCTTACCAAGTTGTCCTGGCTGGGCTGAGGCTTGCTATGTAGAACTGAGCTGCCTGGAACTCTGCTTTCTGAGTGCTGGTATTAAAGGTTTACACCACCACACTTAGTATGAGCGTCTGAGTATTTAGAAAACATAACTAATTAAAACCTCTGGGCTGGAAACTAAGTGCAGTACAGATAATCTTTGTGAAGCTCAATATTAGATTTTTACTTCCTGCTTCTACTGTTCCTCTGCGTATGCTAGGGAATGAAACCCATGACATGTTGTGTGCTGGGTGCCTCCTTTACCACTCAGCCGCATCCCCAGCCCAATATTTCCACCATTACCAGACATATACCATCCTCTTTCTGTTTCCCAAAGAGATATGTTTGCCTCGGACTATGTGGTTGGTACAAGAATTTTGGTTGCTTTTTTAAAAAAAGATTTTTTAAAAAATTTTATTTGTGTGTGTGTGCGTGTGCGTGTGTGTGTGTGTGTTTGCCTGTATGTAAGTGTGAGTATATGCCACGTGTGCATAGATGCCCACAGAGGCCATGGAAAGTGTTGGATCCTTTAGAGCTGCAGATGGTTGTGAGCCACCTTGTGTGGATGCTGAGAACTGAATTCCAATCCTCTGGAGGAGCAGCAAGCTCTCTTGATCCCTCTCTTCAATCTCGAAAATGCTGTGATTATTTTCCTTGGATTGATTTCATTTACTTTGTGTGTATGGGTATTTCCCCTGCACACATGTCTATATACCACAGGCATGTAGTACCCATAGAGGCTAAAGAGGGTGACAGATCCCCTGGCTGGGATTTGAACCTGGGTTCTCTGGAAGAACACCCAGTGCTCTTAACCTCTGGACAATCCCACTAGCCCCAAATTTTATGTCTTCTATTACTGTAGTGTAACAAGCTGAGAGGATGGTCAAATTTTAATCTACCCCAAGGTTATGGAAAAACTCTCCCCCTGTCACCCATGATACTGAAAGGAAAGAAGCCTAAAGGAAAATGAAACCTAGACCATCTAGTTTCCAGGCACCTTCACTCAGGCTAACCCTGAAGACAAGGAGCTCTGGATAAAGCTTGTAGACACTATCAGAACTCATCCGTAAGAACAGCCCTTACTGGCGGAGCTCAGGGGTCCAGAACCTGAACTGTAAATTACCAGTGCAGAAGGGCAGAGGATAAGAGACCAAACAAGGTTCCATGTGTACTGCTGAGGTTTCTGCAGGTAACAGTCCTCCAGAGAGACCTCTGGATACCTCTTGCCTTCTTCCTGTTTATAACAGAACAATATGGCTCCACTACTTGGGTTGCTCTGGCCCTCACTTTTGTCTTTAATGGTTTGACAGTTGGGCAGTCCCATGTTGATTTTATTTTATTGAGGTAAGATTGCAACTAGATTCCCTAAGTTCAAATCCTAGGTATGGCCCTAAGTGACTCTATGAACCTGGGTAGCACATTCAGTTTTTCTGTGACTCTGTTCATGTATTAAATGAGGATTACAGTCAGTATTATTATTGTGAAGATTAGATAATTTGTTTATTACATACACACATACATACACATACCATTTTTTATGATAATCACTATAGATTATAAAACTTTTGGGTTTTTTTTTCTCCCATAGGTTGATTTTTTAGATACTAATATTATTATAACAGAACCATATTTTAACTTCACTTCAATCCAAGAATCAATGAATGAAATCCTATTTGAAGAATATCAGTTCCAAGCAGTATTAAGAGTAAACGGTAAGTTAAAAGGCTTTATTGAAATTAAATTATGAGTAAGGTTATAAGTGGAGTAAAGAAACTCAAGGTCCTGAGAACTAGGTGGCAACTCTTAGGTCCAAAAGAAATAAAACACAGAATTGTTATTTTAGGCATAGAACTTTAGTTTGGTCAAGTGGCACAGGCGTAAAATTCTAGCAGCTTGGAAGGCTGGGGCAGGAGGACTGAGAAGTCACAGTTTGTCTAGACTGCAGACTGAGTATAAGGCCAATCTAAGCAACTTGGCATTAGTCTGCCGGACAGTAGAAAGAGGCGAAGTCGTGAGTTCCAGGTCTACCAAACTGTAGAGTTAGCTTCCGTCTCTGGTTCCTTCTTCCATATTAACGCCTGCAAGTGACAAAAGAAAAAGATTGCATTCTTTTCTTTCTCTACCTACCACATAAGTGCGACTTTTAAAAATTGAAACATTGACATCTTAAGACAGTTATAAAGGAACTGAAGAGATGGCTCAGTGGTTTAGACCACCTTCTGCTTGCGTCCCAGAACCAATGGTAGGCAACTTCAACCACTTGTAACTCCGGCCTCTGCAGGCACCTGCACTCACATGTGCAGACACATAATTAAAATTAAGTCTAAAAAGAAGATAATTATACATACAATTTAATTTTTTTAATGAAAGCCTTTTTTGTTGTGGTTTGTTGTGTGGTTTTATTTTGGGGTGTTTTGTTTGTTTTGAGACAGGGTTTCTCTATAGCCCTTGCTGCCCTGGATCTCACAGAGTCCAGCTGTCTTTCCGAGAGTGCTGGGATCAAAGGCGTGCACCACCACACTTAGCTTAAAGGCAGCTTTTTGTTGTTGTTGTTTGTGTCTGCCTAGTTTGCTCCTTTTCTTTATTGTTTTAAAGGCCTAGCGTACTATATGTTCATCTATATACTATACTATATGTTGTTCTTCCCTTCGGCATCTGTTAACAGCTGGCGCTCTCAGCGCGCACAGGTACTTCCGCGATAACCCTTCTGAGCTGTGCTGCATCATCGTCGACAGCGGCTATTCCTTCACGCACATTGTTCCTTACTGTAGAAGCAAAAAGAAAAAAGAAGCAATTATTCGGTGAGCTACATTTGTTATTTTCTTTCTCCTTTTATGTCACTTGCCTGCTGTTTCTTAGGATGAAATATGTGATAACTGAACCAAAGTTGGTTTCTCCGCTTTTAGGATAAACGTGGGTGGAAAGCTCTTAACGAACCATCTAAAAGAGATCATATCCTACAGGTAATCCTGGGCTTTGAACTTGGGGAGGATGAGGTACCACCATACCCAGCTAGAGGTTGGCTAAATTAAAAAAAAAAAAAAAAAAAGCCAAGCAGTAGTGACGTACGCCTTTAATCCCAGCACTTGGGAGGCAGAGGCAGGCGGATTTCTGAGTTCAAGGCCAGCCTGGTCTACAGAGTGAGTTCCAGGACAGCCAGGACTATCCAGAGAAACCCTGTCTTGAAAAACCAAAAAGGGGAAAAAAAAAAAATGGGGCTGGAAAGATGGCTCAGAGGTTAAGAGCACTGGCTTCTCTTCTAGAGGACCCTGGTTTGATTCCCAGCACCTACATGTTAGGCTAACAACTGTTCATAACTCTAGTTGCAGTCCTGTTCTCTGGTCCGTGTGGAGAGTAAACACAAGGGAACAGACATATATGCAAGCAAAATACATATATATAAAATAAAAATAAATGTTTAAAGATAATATAAATGATTCTTTAAAGTTATGTTCAATTGCTGCTCATTTCAAATTTTATCCATTTGTAAACTGCATTGTGTGTGTGTGTGTATTGTTATGTGTGCATGTATGTGCCTCCATGATATATATTTCTGTTCTGTTAGGCAGCTGCATGTTATGGATGAAACTCATGTGATTAATCAAGTGAAAGAAGATGTATGCTATGTGTCTCAGGATTTTTATAAAGACATGGACATTGCCAAGTATGTATAATGATAATCCGTTATTTGGGAAATTGATTTTCAGGTGATGGTAACAATGAAGTTTCATAAATCTTCTTTGTCTTTAAGGTTAAAAGGAGAAGATAATACAGTGATGATTGACTATGTTCTGCCTGACTTCAGTACAATCAAAAAGGGCTTTTGTAAGGTAACTTATATTTCTCTTTTGTTTTGTTATTTTATTTGGTGTATTGTGTGGGGGTATTTTGCTTGCATGTGTGTCTGTCCACTATGCATGTGCAGTGCCCTCAAAGGCCAGAGGAGGGTGTCTAATTCCCTGGGACTGGAGTTACCGACAGTTGTGAGCCACTGCGTAAGTGCTTGGAATCGAACCTGGGTTCTCTAGAAGAACAGTCAATGCTCTTAATTGCTAAGCTGTCTCTCCCGCAGCTGTAAGGTGATTAAAAACAAAATCCTTTATAATATCTTCTTAAGTGACAACCTCAGCCAGATTTGCAATGCATTTCACATCTAGCTAGATTGGCAGGGTATTACAGTGCTGGTCTTCCTTCCCTTCTTCCTTTCTTTTCTTCTTCTTCTTCTTTTTTTTTTTTTAAATATATTTGTTTATTATATATGAGTACACTGTTGCTGTTTTCAGACACACCAGAAGAGGGCATCAGACCTCATTACAGATGGTTGTGAGCCACCATGTGGTTACTGGGACTTGAACTCAGGACCTCTGCAAGATCAGTCAGTGCTTTTAACTGCTGTGCCATCTCTTTAGCCCGTAGCCATTTCTTTAGGCACAAGTAGATAAATAAGTTCATTTCTCAACAAAGTTGTTATGAGGGACAAACTCCACTGCATGTTCTCAGTGTTAAAAGGCAGTTTGTCTTGAATGTCAAGATAATTTCCCTTTGTCTTTGATCAGCTCAGGAAAAGACGGTTCTGTGTTGGTGAATGTGAAATCTGACCCTCTAGTTGCTGGCTTGATAAGACTCTTGGGAAATTAAAAATTCCAGACTGAACAGTGGTGGCACACACCTTTAATCCCAGCACTAGGGAGGGAGAGGCACCAGATCTTGTGAGCTTGAGGCTGGCCTGGTCTACAGAGTGAGTTTCCAGGACAGCTAGAGCTACAAAGAGAAACCACGACCACTACCACCAACAATATAAAATTTCATTCAGAGATGTAAGGAGATGGGCTGGAGAGATGGCTCAGCAGTTAAGAGCACTGACTGCTCTTGCAGAGGTCCTGAGTTCAATTTCCTGCAATTACATGGTGACTCACAGCCATCTGTAATGGGATCCAATGCCATCTTCTGGTGTGTCTGAAGACAGCTGCAGTGTATTTGTACACGTTAAAGGAAGGAAGGAAGGAAGGAAGGAAGGAAGGAAGGAAGGAAGGAGTATAAAAGGAGACATGCGAGTATTCATCTAGAATGTGGGAAATTGAGTATCTAATAATGTATTCGTATAATAAACAGTAATGAAAACAACGTAGAGCTACGTGTTTAGCATGGCTCCACCCCAAAAGTAATGTTTAATAAGAAACAATCAATAGAAAGATGTGCATACTTTCAGTGTACATACATTATTTTATTTTGAGTACAGCAACAATAGCTTAGTTTTGTATAGTTTCAAAAGATTGTATGAGTGATGAACATTGGATTTTAAAAAACATGATAATTTATTTGTCAAGTTGCATCAAGCTGTTTAATGGGTATTTGTATTTTATGTAAGTATTTGTACTTAGCAGGCCAGAAATCTTTTGCTTCCCCCCCACACACACACACACATTATAGAGGTGAAATACAGATCAGAATTCAGAAAGGAAAATTGCCCCAAACATTTCGACTGCAGAGCTGTCTCATTAGTCACACTGGACCATCTGCACGTTTTATATCCAATTATAATCACAATTGAGTGATGATAAGAGATGCATTGGAGAACATGACACAATGGTAAAGTTGTCAGTTCTGCAGAGATGGCACCTGTGTCGTGTCACAGTGATTTCTAGTCTCTCCCAACCTGGCAGATACTGGAGTCATGAGGTCATTAAAATCTGTGTGGTTTTGTTCTTCTTCCCAGGAGTTTTTAGTTCCTAAGTCAGAAAACTTAATTTTTTTTTTCTGCATAATGGACAGCCAACTAGGAATCTTTTCCTCTTTAAGAACGTTTCTCCCTCCATGTGAGTGGCATGCCATTATATTATCAGACATGATCATCTGAGCACTGTTATTTCTTCCTTGTTTTCTCAGATCAGCACCTGCTCAGTGAGTCAGCATCGGTGAGGTTGTCCTCGCAGTTGACCAGTATTTGTTCTCTGTGCCGGGGGAGGGGTGGGGTGGGAGGTGACACACTGACAGACAGTCAGACACAGCACAAGAAACAAGTGTCTGATCTGTGACCTTGCAGACAGTCGGGTTGGAGCCTGTACCTCTTGAGCTTCATACAGACTGCTTGGCTTTGGCCTGGATGGCTTGGTGCCTTGACCTGAGTGGGCCTGGCAAGGGAGTGAAACAATGTGGAACCTCAGCACAGCAAGGAAGAGTTCGGGAGTTTCAGTAGGAGGATCTGTTACAGCAGTCTCAGGCTGGAAACATCTGAGAGGAGAAAGCCGTAGTTGCTAGTTTTTGCACACACCGACCAATCATTAGGCAAGCCTCATTCTTGGATCAGAGGGAGACGTTGCCATTTGCAAGCCTGACACTTAAGGGGAAGGCTTTGCCAGTTCCCCGTGTGTTGTGGCATCGGTCCTTTACATGGCAGTGTCTATATCCATGGCATTCACTCAGGGCTCCATCCGCTCCTTACAGTCACTCGGGCTTCCTAGGTGCCTCATACTGTCAATGGCTTTCGTGTGTAATGCACGCTTTACCAAATGAAAACATAAAGTTAGTTGAATTGGACTCTTGCTAAATGAACTATTATAATAACTATATTTTAAAACAATATCTTACTCTTTATTGATAAATTAAAAAATTTATGCCTTATATACAATCATGTTTAGTCATTTATATGAAAGTTACATTGTATATGTAGTAAGCTTAATTTTAAAATTTGAGTTCCTTTAATACTTGATTTTGTTGTTTCCTGCTAGGAAAACAAAGACATATTTATAATATTAGAAAAACACTAAATGACATAAATGTCTGTGAGCCTTTGTCATTTGTATCTTAGTTAGGGTTTCTGTTGCTTTGAAGAGACACAGCAACTCTTATAAAGGAAAACTTTTAACTAGGACTGGCTCACAGTCTGTTATTGTCATGGCAGGAAGCATAGTGGCACACAGCAGACATGGTGCTGGAGAAGGAACTGAGAGTTGTACATCCAGATCAGCAGGCAGCAGGAAGAGTCAGTGTCACTGGGCCTGGCTTGAGCATCTGAGACCCTGCAAGTCACCCCCAGTGACATACTTCCCCTGACAAGGTCATACCTCCCAGTAGTACCTCTCCTTGGTGACAAAGCATTCAATCTATGAGGCTGTGTGGGCCATCCTGTTTAAACCACCACACTTAGAATACTGTTGATCTGAACTGGGATACATTAGTCAGGAATGCTAGGGAAATATGAAGCTTTGATTTCCTCCTGCTGATAAAAAGAACAATAACAACAAATAGAGAAATAAGATTTATAGTATCATTGGACAAACAACAGAAATTCTGATTTTACAGAGGATGCCTGCTTAAGTATAAATTGTCAAACCTAAATTAAGAATATTTCTTTATCTTTAGTGAATACCACTCTCTGCAGAAACTGACAGTTTCTTTAATGGTACTGGAAATCAATGTATGGGGGCCATTCAGTTCAGTAAATCACAGACTTCTCTGACCAGCTCCTCACATCCTTCTAAATCCCTTCACTTGCCTATGTCTAAAAAAAGGTTTTGGAATTGTACTCTTGAAAACAGAAACTCCTTGTCCTTCCAGATTACATATTAATGACTAATGGCATTCGTGCTGACATTCAGCAAGGACACTGAGTGCTGGCTCCTTTCCCTGGTTAGATATTTGGTCAGTCAGCCTGATCAGCATCTGTAAATCAGGGCTTTAAAACAGCCATAAACCTTTAATGTCCTTCAGTCTGTATTGGCCTCAGGTAGTTCTCCAGAATTGAAAAAATGAATTATCCTTTAAATTCAATTTAGTGTGTGTTTGCTTTGCTTTTTCTTCTTTTATTTGTCTTTTTTTTTTTTTTTTCCTTTGAACAAGGTCTCATACTGTAGCCTAGGCTAGCCTCAGACTTGCACAATTCTTCTGCTTCAGCCTCCCACATGTTGGGATTACAGGTGTATACAACATACCAGGCTGTGGTAGTTTGAATACGCTTGGCCCATGGGAAGTGACACTATTAGGAGTTGTGGCCTTATTGGAGGAGGTGTAGCCCTGCTGGAAGAAGTGTGTCACTGTGGAGCCAATGCTTTGAGGTCTCATATGTATGCTCAAGTCTGGCCAGTGTGATCCAGGCTCTTCTCATAGCTGCCTGGGGAAGACAGTGCCCTTCTGGCTGCCTTTGGATCAAGATGTAGAACTCTGGCTCTTCCAGCACCATGTCTGCCTGGATGTTGCCGTGCTTCCTGCCATGATGATAATTGACTGAGTCTCTGAAACTGTAAGCCAGCCCCAGTTAAATGTTAACCTTTATAAGAGTTGCCTTGGTCGTGGTATCTCTTCACAGCAATGAAACCTTAACTAAACACAGGCTTAAGGTCAGTTGTAAGTTAATTAGTAAATTTATAGAGAATCTTTTCCCTTTCACCTAAGACAGGGCGCTACTTCTTGTATGGAGACTACTACTATTTTTCTTACTACAAAGTTTATTTAATTGGTTAGATGTGACTTATATTTATAGTTTTCTATGTTTTCCTGGGAATATTGTCTAATTATCTGGAAAGTTTTGTTTAAAATTTACGCTATGGACAGAGTGTTCCCAAATGATATCAGGCTGAATCATTTGTATCCAGGCTATATTGTAAGGGAATACTTCCGGTGTGCTTTGAGCTGCTATGATAGACCTTGAGTAAGGCACATGACCTTCCTGAGCCCAATGAATGAAATTCATTCATGAATGAGATTAATACCTTGAATGAAAGGCAAAATGCATATTGCTAGTGTTATGTGAGACTTGTGGAATAAAGCACATACAGTGTCTAATGCAGTTAATGACACTGTGTTATTTTGCAAGCTACTGCCCAGGAATGTATTGAACACCTACTATATACAAGGGACCATGTGGTGTACTAGGCAGTGCCTATGTGATGAACACTGTAGGTTGGGGAAGACTACATGTGTATGAAGGAAACAACATATATACATATATATGTGTCCTTGCACATATATGTGTGTATATTCACATAGATTACTCAGTAATATATACATTTTCACATATTTTGAGTGTGTTGTGGTGGAAAACTGCATCTATCAGCTGGATGGAGTGAGTGACCGAAGCTGAATCTGTAGGAAATGGTGACTGTAAGACTGAACAGGAGCATCGTTTTATTGATGTGGATCACAGCCCACTGACTAGGGAGGTTAGCAGAACATCAAGAAGAGAATGGGCCTGATCATGTAAAGTTTGTGTTTGCTATCTAGACCCAATACAAGCTGCCATTAAAGGGAACATTTCAGCAATGTAAAGTGTGTCTTTGTCTAATTCTTTGGAAATGGATCGTTTATTGTTTGAGACTTTCACGCATGCATTTAATGCCTTTTCAGACCCTCTGTCCTTACTACCAGTTTTCCTTCCTAACAAAATGTGCTGTATTTTTTTTTAACGGAATCTACTTAGTGCTGCCCATGTGTGCATGGGTGTAGGCCATCTCCTGGAGCATGACAGCCACATGTGCAAGTGTGGCTTCATCACATGTCCACCTCTGAAGTAGGGGAATGATGGAGATAGGGGTGGGAACACAGGACAGCAGATACTATTACTGCCTCATGGGAGACTTGTGGAATTATTTATTTATCTAGCAATGGAATCACTGTACAATTACAGATCAACTGTGTAGTTTCCTCTTCTGTGTTCTCCTTTCCTTTCTTTTAAAAACACACAGAATAGCTGGTAGATTGTCTGCAGGGTGGGATTGCCATAGGAACGTTGATTTTTTTTTTTTTTTTTTTGAGACAGCTCCCACCACCCACCCTCAACACCTGTCCTGGAACTCATTATTTAGCCCAGGCTGGCCTCAAATTCACAGAGATCCCCCTGCCTCTACCTCAAGCTAATTTTCATTTGTATACTAAGACAACAGGAGAGAAAACACATTTTCTAATTTTGGGAAATCATAAGACTTCTAATAAGAAGGTGGTTACTCTACTAGCATCATGTATTTCTAATTATTATTTGTCGTATGAACAAGGAAATGTAGCTCAAACTCTTTATCTTGCTTTGCTTTAAGCCCAGAGAAGAAATGGTGCTGAGTGGGAAGTATAAATCCGGGGAACAGATTCTTCGCCTTGCCAACGAGAGATTTGCTGTTCCAGAAATACTCTTTAACCCCTCTGACATTGGCATTCAGGAGATGGGGATCCCAGAAGCCATTGTCTATTCAATTCAAAACCTACCCGAAGGTACGTTGATGGTTAAAGTGTTAGAGAAGTAGTTTTGGAAAACCATAAGCACGGTACCGTTTCATAAGTCATTTAAAGAAATAATGTCTGTATTATTGGCAGAAATTTCCAGATCCTGTAATGCATTTAAATAATTCTTGGTTGATTTGTTTTGGATTATAAATTGTATTTTGAAAAGGTTATTATGGCCTATTTAAGCGTGAATATATCTTTCTTTAAGTATTAAATTGCTCTATTCATTTTAGAAAAGTCTATTTATTTGCATATTTATTTATTTATTTGGGCACAGTCTTGCTATGTAGCTCAGATGGGTGTAGAACTCACGATCTCCCTGGTTCAGGCTCCTTAATATTAGAATTATAGGTGTGTACTAGAAGGCTTGACTGAAAGTTTTAACCTAAATTTACATAGAATTGAAATTTAAAGGTTTTAATGGGTTGCTTTTTCAGCAGTTTATAAGACTGATTTATTTATTCTATGATATTTAGAATGACAGGATTCCTTTTTTTTTTTTCCTCTTTTCTTTCTCTCGTTTTTGCTTTTTTGAGACAGGGTTTCTCTTTCTCTGTGTAGCACTGGCTGTCCTGATTCTGTAAAACAGGGTACCCTCTAATTCACAGGTCCGCCTGCCTCTGCCTCCAAGGTATGCATCACCGCCACCAAGAAATCTGGATTACTTTTAATAAGATAACAGGAAGATGTCCCAGGCCTTTGTATATGAGCCTGACGGCCTGAGTTAATTTCTCAGAACTTACATAAAGGTGGAAGGAGAGAACCAGTGTTACAGGATTGTCCTCTGACCCCTATACTTGTTCTGTGGCATGAATGTCTCCCCTATCGTGTGCGTGTATGTGTTTGTGTGTGTGTGCGTGCTTGCATGCACAGGTACGCCTATAATAATAATAACAAAATCAAGATGACTGGAGTATAGTGACATCTGGATTTTTTTTTATAAGTTAAGTGTCCTCGAGTTTAAGAGTACTTTCATATGCTGCCTTTCTACTTTAAAAGTGTATTTGTTTATATACGTGTGTGTGTGTGTGTGTGTGTGTGTGTGTGTGTGTGCGTGCGTGCGTGCGTGCCTGCCTGCCTGCCTGCCTGCCTGCCTGCCTGTCTGTCTGAGTTCATGTGTGCCACATGCATGCAGGTGTTCAGAAGGCAGATGATGCCCTGGCTGCTGGCAATTGCAACCCGGCAGATGTGAGAACTGAACTCTGGAGATTTGGAAGAGCAGTAAATTCTCTTGGCTATAGAGCCATCTTCTCCAGCCCTTTCTCCCTTCTCTGTAAGGAACAGTCATGGCACCAGAAGAAATCCAGTGTGCACAGTGTATTCTGCCCTCACTGAGAACAAAGTCAGTCCACCTGTTGCATGGCTGTTCAGTTGTGACATATCGTATCAACACAGGGCTAACATAAGGCAACTTTACCTTGATGAATAGAAGCAGTAGGCGTGAGATGGCCAGTGCCTATTATTTCTTGGGTTTTCCAGTTGTGCTCTAGGGTTTTTTTTGTTTGTTTTCTTTTGTTTTGTTTTAAAGATTTATTTATTTATTTATTTTATTTATGTGAGTACACTGTAGCTGTCTTCAGACACATTAGAAAAGGACATCAGATCTTATTACAGATGGTTTCCAGCCACCATGTGGTTGCTTGGAATTGAACTCAGGACCTCTGGAAGAGCAGTCAATACTCTTAACTGCTGAGCCATCTCTCCAGCCCTGAGCTCTAGGTTTTTAATACTGGTGTACCTTGTAATGCCTAGTGTTTGCCACTGTGTGCCTTTAGTGTCTTTGTTCACTCCTGCCGTCTTTGTTTAAAGGCTATACAGATTATGAGTGTTTTCCCATCAATGATGTGTATTGTACAGTAGGAATATCTGTTTTAGTGTGAGAATATAGAAATTTGGATTAGCAAGTTAAAAACATGAGGAAGGCCGTTTTATTTCGGAAGTTTATAAGCTCATCTCTGGTAAAGACCCTCTTCATTTTAGGAAAGAAGAATGACAATTGTGATTTAGTGTCCACTGCAGAAAGTTGTTGATATATGGCTTCCATGCAATATAATTGGTAGTCAATAGTTCACCCACCTTAGTGTTTTGTTTTAAAGACCTGTGAGGTCACATTTCACTGTCTGTAGTGTCTCCACCCGTGTACACTATTGCCTTGTGGTAAGTCTTAAAATGTATCTTTGTGTGCTGGAGCAGGTCTGTAATCCTGGTACTCTAGGGAATGAGGCAGGAGAATTACAGTTCAAGGCCATTCTGTCCTATATAGTAGGGCCTTGTCTTAACCAGCAGCAACAAAATCTTAATAGTGAACACAAGAAAAAAAGTCTTAACAACGGACTCCCAGGTTGCTTGGTTTCCCAGCTACACCCTGATTATTACCTGCCCACATGCTCAGCTGAGTCTTTCCAGAGACAAGTAGATTTTCTAACTCTCTTTTTCTTCTTCTCTTTCTTTTCTCTTAAAGAAATGCAGCCACATTTTTTTAAGAACATCGTTTTGACAGGAGGAAATTCCCTTTTCCCAGGATTCAGAGAGCGGGTTTACTCAGAAGTTCGGTGTTTGACACCAACAGACTATGATGTTTCTGTCGTGTTGCCTGAGAAGTAAGTGTTAGTTTATAAGGAAGCCAAACCCAGCAGGACGGGGCTTATGGGAGACGTGACTTTAAAGCTGGACTCGTACAGATACTGCCAGATTTATTCCCCAGCAGGATCCTTGTTCTCTTTCTTTCAAAAATGAAATCTTCATTCTTGAGTGAGGTAGAAGAGATGGCCATGCTGAGCATGGCACTGACACATGACGGGAGCTCAGTGACAGGAGCTCTTTCCATGTGCGCCTCAGTCTACTGCCAAGGCTTGTTATACATGAAGAAGCCAACCTGTTCCTAATTTATCTTAGATGTCCCTCCCACCTCGAGATAGGTTCTCTCAAGAGTAGAAATCTAAGAATTGTATTATTAGGAGAAGCACTGTCAGTTCATAACTTTGGGAATTTTTTTTATGTCCTAAATGTTTTCAGTGAACCTTTATAGTTAAGTAGACTTGCTTTTTATTAAAATTGTTGTGAAGTCAGGTATGGTGGTGCTTGCCTGTAATCCCAACTTTAGGAATTTAGAGATGGAAAAAGCAGAAGTTCAGTGCCAAGCCTGGCTGCATAGCATGGCAATTTTGAAGGTAGCCTGGTTTCTGCAAGACTGTTAAAAAAAACTGAGAGAAAAAATGTTCATGTCTCCTACATTTTTTATGAGAAAGGACAGATAGTATCATTCCAACTTAGGCTATGAAAGTTAAGGCAGATCTTTAGATCTGTGGGGGTGGCTTATAGATCTGTGGGAGTGGCTTATAGATCTGTGGGAGTGGCTTAAATAGCATCCTACTCCAAGGTTTGCACTGGACATTGGAGAGAGAAGGCCTTGTGAGCCCCTGACTCCTCATGCTCAGTTCATAGCAGGGACCAGAGTAAAGCCCCATTACATTACCTGAGGCAAAGGGCTTCATTTTATTGTTATTGAGTGTATGTGATGTGCGGGCATGGGGGTGTGGATACTCCAGGCGTGTTTGTGGAGGGCATGGGACGACTCTGCGGAGTTGGTTTCCCCTTCTGCCTTTACCTGGGTCCCAGGGATTAAACTCACGTTGTCAGGCTTAGGCAGCAAGAACTTACCCTGTAAGCCAACTACCTCACCTCTCAGAAACAGGACATCTCTTTTTTTATTTGTTTGTTTGAGAGAGTCTCACTGGCTGGTCTGAGACTGTGTAGACCACAGTGGCCTCAAATGCATGGAGATTGTTCTGCCTCTGCCTTTGGATTAAAGGCCTTGGGTAGTATACCGTGGCCAAATCGGGAGTTCTTAGCCAAAAGATTGCCTAGTGTTAGTGGCAGGGTTACTAATGAGATCCTATTCTAATTAAATTTAAATTTACACTAAAATAGTATTTTTCAAAGTCAGTAGTAGTTAATACAAGGTCTTCATCTGTATCATTTTTTTTGTTTATTTGTTTGTTTTTTTGAGACCAGTGTTGCTTGTTATGTAGTTCCAGCAGACCCAAACTGGCCATCATTGAGGTCGTTCCCAGTGCTGGGATCACGGATACGAACACCTATAAAATTTCCATTTGTAGCTAGTAAATCTTAAAATGTTCTAAATTAATCTTTAAATTAAACCCTTATTTAAATCAAAGGATTAAGGAACTGTTATATGCTGGAATAATTTTTGTCAGGAGTAACGTTCATATACTTCCTGACTTTGGATTTTTATCTTGTGTATGCATGCCTGAGGCCAAGGGACTGACACAATTAACTATTGTTCTTCAATTTGAGGAATCAAAATGTGCATTTTTCCTTCCTGAAAAAAATAACATACAGGTACAAATATAAAGATATAAATAAGCCTGTTAATAAAAGGTTGCAGATGCAGTGTGTAAGGACAGTTTTCTTCACCTGTTCTGATCTCAGCTGGGGAAGCGGTAGAGCTGAGTCAGCACAAATCAGGCATGGCTGAGGGCAACAAAACCAAACTGCGTGAGTCACTTGGTCGGGTTTCCCTACTGTCTGGCCTGCCTGGGATTGTCAGCATTGTTTTATAGCAGCCACAGGACAGGCTGAAAGTGGTGCTGAGACAGCTGCTAGGTAACTTAGAACCTCCCAGTTCTGTCTGCTTCAGTTTAGGTCCAGAGTTAGAACAGTTTTCTCTTTACTCATCTACAGCTTCTGTTTATGTTCTGGGTTTCACTAAAAGTAGAGGGGTCATACATAGGGCACACAGGGGAAGAACCAACCCACTGTTTGAACTGGTGAGGAAGAGCTTATCTCTATACCATAAATGAGGCTTTAATAAGTTGAGCAGAACTTTCAGCTGTTAGTTCATAATTAAAATTTGCTCTATAGTTGCCTGGCAGCTGGGTTCATTTGTGTGGTCTCTGTTTCAGCCCTATTACTTACTCCTGGGAAGGAGGGAAGTTGATATCTGAAAATGATGACTTTGAAGATATGGTGGTTACAAGAGAAGATTATGAAGAAAATGGACATAGTGTCTGTGAAGAGAAATTTGATATTTAAGAAACATTTCTGAATGAAAGTCTTGAAAAGTTTATTTCCAAGTTCCTTTTAAAGGAGGTTAAAAACTATGCTACTTTTCATTGTAAGATAAAGTCTTGAACTTATATAAATATTCTGGGTCACAGCTGATGTGCACAGGCTTCTTACATGGGTTATTACAATAAACTCAGCCGTGTTTCATTTAGTAGTTAGACTACTAAACAATACTTATACTGTTCCTGAGAATAGATTGTTTTTCATGAGAAAGTGAAAGGGCAAATGTTTAATTCTTCATACTTGAAAACACAAATTGAAATATCTTACCCATCATTTTTCCCTAGAAAATACTTTGTGTAGTTTTGACTGTACTTAGCTAAAGTATTTACAGACTGGTAAGATTCTGCCGTCTTAGAACTAAGTATTTTATTTAAAGTTTGTTATTCTTATTTGTACATAATAAAATTTGAAAGATCAATATTAAATATGTCTGTGTAATGTTTATTTTTTACTTAGTGTAAGTTTGAAAGAGTACAGATGCCTGTAGTGTTTGTGGTCACCAATATTTTGCAGAAATGTACTACTTTTTTTTTTTAGAAGTTTTTTTTTAATGTCAACATATTAAGATAAGATGCTTAGTGACTCCTCTTGCCGAGCATATTCAAGGCCCTGTGTCTGAGCTCTGCATTTCCAAAGCAATAGCTTTCCAATTTAAGGAATGAGTTGCTAATTTCCTTCAGTTAAAACTTGGCATCTTGGAGAGAACTCAAGGAGAAGTAAAACAAGGCTCATTAAGACTCAAAAACCGAACAACTCAGAAGACCGAAAAAGTCCCTAAAGCTTAGCAGAAGTGGCACAAGGCCTCTTCCTTCCCTGCATGTGTTAACAGTAAGGCCTTCTGAGAACATACTTTCTGACCTGCAAATCATGTAGAGCACTCCAAGGTTTCAGCTTTTTCTGAGTTGTTACCCATGCTGGATGGGCTTTCAGTGACCTGGTGCCTTTGAGACATCTGTGGTGCTATATGTAATCCCGCACCCATATTCCTGTAAGTAACCCCAATAAACTCATTGGTTCACCAAGTTGGAGGGCAATATTGTTACTTTGATCTGTTGTTCCCTATCTGGGATGAGTAGACATTTATATATGCCTCACCCCTGAATAGTGTCACACAACACAGTGAATGGGTCAGAGAAGGTGCTGGGACTACATGAGCGACAGATAAGATTACATGGGGGTCCTGTATCTGTAGACGTCAGAACTATTGGACGTCTACATAAAAAGCATGTGCCCTATCACAAGGCTGGATAGCTGCATGAAGAATGAAACTGCATCCTATCTCTTACTCTGCAATTTCAAATGGATCAAGGACCTCCATGTAAGGCCTGATCCTGGAGTCTGTTACAGGAGAAAGTAGGAAATATGTTGTATTTAGAGGCACGGGAAAGAACTTTCTGAACAGGACCCAGCAGCACAGGCATTAGGACCAACCAGCGGACAAATAGGACCTTGTGAAGTTAAAAACTTTTGTATAGCATAGATCACCATCATTTGGTGAAGAGGCAACCTACAAGAAAGGGAGGAAAAAAAAAAACCTTTGTCAGATGTATGTCTGATGGAGGGTTAGTCTTTAACATACATAAAGGCTTGCACCTCTAATTCCAGCACTCAGGAGGCAGAGACCAGATCTCTGTGAGTTCAATGCCAGCCTGGTCTACAGAGCTAGTTCTAGGATAGCCAAGGCTACACAAAGAAACCCAGTCTACAAACAAACAGAATGAGAAAAATGTCTTACATGTCTATTAGTACTTTGGAAGGGCTATGTTCTTTCTGAAAACAAACAACCCTGTTGTTTCAAATCATTAATGCAAGAGAAAATGCAAACGGAGACACAAGTCAGTGCATGTTGATGCAATTAAGAGAGATCTTTGTGTA